>NW_025794783.1:0-2615 GCF_021613505.1 Equus quagga
CTTATTAGTTTATATGATATTTCATTAAATGACATTACAAAAAATGAGTAACAGATATAACTAACAAAATATATGACTCTTGATGAGCATATACTTCAACTTAAAAATAACAAAATCATTATTTGTGCTAGTTTTTTTCCAAAGTGAATATGTATGTTCATGCTGCTATGTCTTTGGACAGGACATTTTTTGAACTGAACTGATATTCCTTTTCTTCAATGGGTAAAATCTTTATTCTCCTTAGACTGTACATTATACCATATTTCCCCAAAGTTTGCTTACTTACCCATTGCCACACAGCAAACCACTTTAGGCTAACATATAGAATAATTTGTCCAACATTTTCCAAACATCATCCAAGTTATAGTTAATCAATGTGGTCACAGATACTCCAAGCTATTACCTGATAAACAACAACTTATCCTATATGTTGTACTTCTCTCAAAGAGAACCACAAATGTACCAGACTGAACATAGGAGAAAATAGATCCTCGGTCCGACTTTGGAATTTATCACCGCATTTGGGCAGAGTTTCACATAAGTGGAAAATAAAATAACATAAAGGAAACTTTCTGTCATCAGATTTAGATGAGAGAGAATTTAGGGATGAATGAAGAAAACTAGGGATTCTATTCTATAACTCAACAGCAAAAAAAACTAGCAAATCAAAAAATGGACAGAGGACTTGAATAGACTTCTCCAAAGAAGATAGATAATGAAAAGGTATTCAATTATCGCATGACAAGATACTCAAAACACTAATAATTGGTGAAGTAAAAATCAAAACCACAATGAGATACTACTTGACACCATTAGGTTGGCTATTGGCAAAAAAACAGAAAATAACAAATGATGTCAAAGATGTTGAAAAATCCGAACCCCTGCACACTGCTAGTGGGAATGTAAAATGCTGTGGAAAACAGTATGCAATTCCTGAAAACAATCAAAGTAGTATTACTGTGTGATCTAGTAATTCCACTTCTGGATGTATACCCAAAAGAGTGGAAAGTAGGGACTTGAAAAATATTTGTGCTCTAATGTTCACTGCAATGTTATTCACAATAACTGAAAGATGAAATCAATCCAAAAGTGCATTGGAGGATAACTGAATAAACAAAAAGTGATCTATACTTACAAAAGAATATTATTTAATCTTAAAACGGAATGAAATTCTGACACACGTTACAGAATGAATGAACCTCAAGGATATATATTAAGTGAAATAAACCAGACGAAAAGGGGAAATTATTGTATGATTCCCCTTAAATGAGGTACCTAGAACTGTCAGGATCATAGAGATGAAAAGTGGAATGGTGGTTGCCAAAGGCTGGCGGTAGGGAAAAATTGAGCAGGTAGGGAGTAATTGTTTAATTGGTACAAACTTTCAGTTTAGGATGGTGAAAATGTTTTGGAAAGAGATGATGGTGATGGTTGCACAACAATGTGAATATATTAATGCCACTGAGCTGTGCATGTAAAATGGGTAAAATTATAAATTTTATGTTATATATGTTTTACCACAACAAAAATAAAGTCCTTATCGCATCATACTCCTTAAACTAAAAACAAGCAAACAGAAAACTCTATGGATTCCAAATCAAAATGAGTTCAATACAGAAATTTCAA
Organism: Equus quagga; assembly: GCF_021613505.1. Lineage (NCBI taxonomy): Eukaryota > Metazoa > Chordata > Mammalia > Perissodactyla > Equidae > Equus > Equus quagga. Next base: position 1,627 of record NW_025794783.1, read on the forward strand.
AATAGAGATTGTGGAAGATTGAATAATTAGCCCCCCCCAAAAATGTTTATGTCCTAATCTCCAGGACCTGTGAATGGGTTAGCTTGCATGATATAAGGGACTTTACACATGTGATTAAATTAATCATCTTTCAATACAGAAAATTTTATGCACTATCCAAGTGGAACTAATGTAATCACGGGGTCCTTATAAGAGGGAGGGCTGAGGGTCAGAATCAAAGAAGATAATGGGACAACAGAATTAGAGGTCACATTGAGGCCACAACCAAGGAATGAAGACAGGCTCTACAAGCTTAAAAAGACAGGGAAACAGATTCACCCTTAGATCCTCTAAAAGAACAGAACCCTGATGATTTATTTTGACTTCTAACCTCCAGAATTGTAAGATAATGAATTTGTATTAAGCTGCTAGACTTGCAGTTATTTTTTATAGCAGCTGTAGAAAACTAATACAGGGATATCTTCTCATCAGTTGAGGAAGCAGGTGTGGCTTTCAGGACACGGCAAGATTAATCCTGTAGAGATTGCTATATTGATGAAAGATATTTTAAAACTTGGAGATTTAAGTCTTTGCAGCAATTCTGGAATGGGTGCAATATCAACTGAGCCCTATCCCCGAAGATCTTTTCAAGGAGAACTTGGTAATTGGATTCTAAAGCACTGGAAGCAAAGAGATGAATCAGAAATTATATTTTTCCTTGAGATGGTTCCCATCTATTTGAAGAAGGATGAAACAGACACACAGCACATTTCTGCATAATATTAAATATACAGGGTGAAAACAGTTCAGCAACCCATAATGTTATTAAAGTTTATTTGTTTATCCTAAATATCATTCATATCTCTTATAATATTTCCATTTTCACAACCATTGCTCTAAGAGAGGCCACGATCAGTTCTCAATTGAGCCTTTGCAATAGTTTCTAAACTAAACTCTTTTCTGCAGACTTTATGGATAATTTAAAATGCCACAAGGAAGTCCTAATGATA
>NW_025794784.1:0-1560 GCF_021613505.1 Equus quagga
GAAGGACCTTGTGCAAACTAACGATGATCAAAAGCCACAGACTGGAAATATCATTGACTCAAACCTCCGATCTAAAGTCCACCGTCAAGTAAAACAGAAATATTTTTGTGAATAAGTTGAGCCACTTCGCTGCCCGAGCACCTGCAGTTTTTGGCTCTGGGAGCGGGTCCACCTATTGTTCGAGGGGTGAGACGTGAGTAGTCTCACTAGGGCATTTGTCCCCAGCTGTTCCTCACGATAGGGGTCAGCCTGGAGCTTGGAGGACACGGAAGCACCAGAACAATGAGGAGCTCTCGGGCAGTGAGCGGCACTTTGCTGGAGAGAGGAAGACTGCACTGATCACCTGGAGAAGAAAGTCCCCCAGGCGGACCCCTCCCCAACCCAAGACCTGGCATCAACTTCCTTCCGCACTTAGTCCCTCCCTTCGCTGGGCCCTCTCTCCCCTACAAAGAGTTCCTGGCTTGTTCTGGGCCATGCCCTCCTCATGGCTCATCTCCTCTCCCTGGACCGCTGCCCTGGGCTCCGCCCGTTCTCCCCTCTTCTGCCCCCTGTCCACGATGGCTTCCAGAGAGAACTTTCTGAAACACACATGAGGTATGCAGTCATCACACCCAGGGTGCAAATCCAAGCTCTCGCTGTGTGTCTCTGAGGAAGACTTCCCGACTCCGAGTCTCCTCGCCCCAAATGAAAAATGAAAGTACTCAGAGAAGCGCCTTCAGGGGCTCGCTGAGGATTCATGTCAAGGGCTCAGAGTCCACCTAGTAAGTGGGGTGACCACTGAGTTGATATTGTTTTTGGCCTTATGAGCTGTTTGTTCTCGTCCTTGTGTACCAGGCGGCATCTACTGGTCCCTTTCTCAACTTTGGGCTCTGACCCCACTGGGGCCTTACTACCTGTGGTAACCTCACAATGCAGTTCCCCCAGAGGCTGACCCAACCCACAAACTCTCCTCAAGGCCCTGCCTCACCCCTACAGCCCACCTTCCCACCTCCTGGTTGGCAGAAAGGCCATGCATCTCAGGACTGGGCTCCCCCTCTCCTCTGACATGTAGACACAGTTCTGTCCGCTCTGGTCTCCCAGAGGATGGCTCACACACAGGTGCTGAGCAGACATCATAACCCACAGGAGTGCATCCAGCGCACCCTCTGCCTCCCCAGTGTCTCCCCTCCCGGTTAGCAGGGGCCACCTTCCCCCAGCCCAGGGCACAACAGCAGAGGCAAGACACACTCGAGGCAGCGTTTCTCCACTTCAGCACTATTGACATCTGGAGCTGGATGGTTCCATGCAGCTGGGGCTTCCTGTGAAGTGTACAAGGTTTAGCAGCATCCCTGGTCTTGCCCCACTAGATGCCAGGAGCATCCCTCCTTGCTCATGAATTGTGACACTCTAAAAGGTGTCCAGATACGTCCAAATGTCCCCTGGTTGGGAGAGTCACCCTGGGCTGAGAGCTGCTGACCTACAAGCTGTAGAGGACTCCTAGGCCAGTCACTCAGAAGGGACCCCAAATAGGCATCCCAAGAAGATCCCTCCCAAAGAAAGAGCCTCTCTTAGGACCCTTCT
>NW_025794785.1:0-1285 GCF_021613505.1 Equus quagga
TTGTCACAGGGCCCTGACACTGAGGGTGTGGGGCCGGGAGCTGCCCTGGGTGAAAACACCACAGACTCTCATTGGTCTCCCTCAGCCTCAGATGCTCCTCGGTGGGTTGTGTGCCTTTGGTCTCTTGGCAGAGTGCTGACCTGGTGGTTTTCTGCCGGCTTCTCCAGGATGGTCATTGCTGTGCTTGAGGTGGATTTGCTGAGTTCCTCGCTCCACCATTCCGTTTGTCCTGCCGGCCCACCCTGAGGACGTTTGGAAGGCACATCCTTCCAGCAATCTGAGCACCCGAGATGGAGACTCCGGGGCCTGGAGGGATTTTGAGAAGAGCTGGTGGGAGGGCAGTATTGCAAAGCTTTTCCCTTCCAGAAAGCTCTCTGGGGTCCTCAGCATTTTCCTGTTTTTCAATCAAAATCCTGAGATCTTTAAAATGCCAGTAAGGTTGCAACATGGGCCCCAAAAACCACTGTCTCTGGGCATCCAACACCAATCAAATCTTCGGAATTGCTTGTTACTTGAAATGAGTGGAAAGGAATCGGGCAGGGGGCCGGGCGGAGGGGTGTTCTTGAAGCCAACTTTGTGTTTGGGAGGACAAATGCCATGCAGATGAGTCTTTCTCTGGACAGAAGGGCGGGACCTGTATGGAGACCCCAGCTGCAGACACTGCTGTGGTCGCACTCCTGTTCCCTCAGCCCACCTGAGTGCCCCTGCAGCTGGGAGCCAGTGCCCAGGAGACTGATAGTGGCCCCCTGCAGAGCCTGCATCCCTCCTCCCTGCCTGATGGCTCTCCTGCCCACAGGCCCTTCCTCTCCTGCAAGGCTGTGTGGGCTGCAGTGAGGAGGCAGGAATGCCCTGGGGTGACCCCTCCACCTGAGGGGTCAGAGGCACTGCAGGCGGGACCTGGTCTCCCGCTGGGAGGGAGAGTGATGCTCACCACACTGGTGCTTGCTCTTCAGGTCCCACTCTGGCTTTCCTCCTCCAGGCTCACTCCCCGCGTCCTCCCTAGGGCTTCCTGGGAAGACCTGCAAACAAACCGCTTCCCCTCCATCTTCCTCTGCATGGGAACCCAATTCTGCCAAGGCGCCACACCAGCTGTGCCTCTGGACAAGTCGTCCAGCCTTCGGGACTTGAGCTTCCTCGCCTGGAAGATGCTGACAAGTGGCCTGCCTCATGGAGTCATCAGGGGGGACCCGGTGTGTGATGATGCAAACCACTGCAAAGAAAGACGCCAAGTGATCCTGAAGTGAAAGTGCCAGCCTTGCAAAAGAAGCAGGAGCTCATGAGGCCC
>NW_025794785.1:1385-2546 GCF_021613505.1 Equus quagga
AAGTGAAAGTGCCAGCCTTGCAAAAGAAGCAGGAGCTCATGAGGCCCAGGGAGGAATGCGGGCAGCCTGTCCCAATGACGCGGACAGTCCCGGATGGATGAGCGTGGCCCCGCAGGGCAGGCCCCCCGAGCAGCAGGAGAAGAGTCATTGGACGAGGAGGGGCCAGGACAGAGGCTTCCAAGGAGGAAGATTGAAGTGCTAGGGGATCAAAGAGGCCTTAGGAAAGTGTGAGCCCTAGAAGATGTTTCCTCAAATGCCATCGTTGGTCAGAAAAATGGTGTCACCAAGCCCCAATCCACTGGATTTCTTCTTTGTTGGTCTTAGGAATCAATGCACACTTGCAATCAGAGCCCATGTTTTGTTCAACATAGGGCATATTTCTTGGTCCTAACTTTTCCTTCTTTTCTTGTTCTAGCAGAGGAGCCGTGCACGTGTTCTCTCCATTCTTTCCTGTGCATGACTGGCCTCTCTGTTCAGAAGCGGATTCCTGGTGCTCATCACTCCCCCTCACCCGAAGGATGGCCGTCTTCCATGTCACACAGCAGATGTGAACCGTGGGGACAAGGGTCACGCCAGGTCACACTCACTGGTGAGGTCACATTGCTGGGTGCACAGCAGGGACCAGAGCATTTGGGCTGAATGAGTGAAAACTAGGAGTGAGAGTAGAAATGAGTGAATGACTGAGTGAGTGAGAGAGTGAGTGAGTGAGTGAGTGAAGGAAGGAGCCAATGAAAGCCTTGATGAATGAGTGAGGGAGCGCCTAAAGCCACAGCAGCTGGGATCCACTGAGGAGGAGACTTGATTTCTGGTGGGCTCCGGTGTCACAGGACAGGCCCTGGACAGCGGCTTGGAACGTGTCCAGCTGTCCTTCTGGCTCTGAGCCCCTGTCACCTGCAACACAGAGTCGCCTGGATCTTCTTCAACTCCGCCTCAAGGAATGCTGGCTATTCCTGGGGACAGGGCAGCAGGAGGGAAGCTGAGGAGGGACTCCCCGGACCCTGCACCCAGGAGGACCACTGTGACAGCCTGGCAGGTGGTTCCCAATGCGCTCCGGACACCAGGCAAGAGATCCACAAGTCCTTCCTCAGCGGAGTCTCCCAAGAGCCCGTCAGGAGGCCCAGTCATTTCCTCATTGCGCAGATGGGGAAGCTGAGGCTCAGG
>NW_025794786.1:0-2608 GCF_021613505.1 Equus quagga
AGATTGGCACCTGAGCTAACAACTGTGGCTAATCTTTTTTTTTTTTTTAATTCTCCCTAAAGCTTCCCAGCTCATAGTTGTAGATTCTAGTTGTGAGTGCCTCTGGTTGTGCTATATGGGACGCTGCTTCAGCGCAACCAGATGAGTGGTGCCATGTCCACGCCCAGGATCCAAATCGGCAAAACACTGGGTTGCCAAAGTGGAGTGTGCAAACTTAACCACTTGGCCATTGGGCTGGCGCTTTATTTTTTTTAAACCACATCCATATTCTCTTTGCTGAGTAAATATTTGCTCTTCTCTGTACAAGGACAATTTTCTTGGAGGGAATGAGTGAGGAGAAAATAAAGCAATGATTTACTAGTGGCTCATGAGCATTGCTTATTTATAACTCAAAGATACCAACTTCTCCCTCTCCCCCAGGACTGGGAACTCCTGAGGTCTCTAGACATAGAGTTTTCTTGTTCAGCCTGATTGTATAAACTGGGGAAAGGCTGGTTCCCTGTTGGCTCCGTTAACCCAGCTTGGTCAAACACAAGCCCCAGTGGACCAACCAGTTTCTCCAGGGAACCTTGGGAGGCTGGAGGATTCTAACTGGTCATTGTATTAATAGGGGAATGTCCAGCCTGAGCCCTTTGTGGTAGATAGTGTATCCTAACAGTCAGAGTCTGCCCTAGGATCGCCAAAGGATCAGTACACTGTGGGTGCAAAATAGCAATAACCATTCTGTAGATAAGAGAGATAAGGTGAGTTGTACTTGAGCCAAGCTGAGCAGTATAACCTGAGAAGACATTTTCCACAAAGGAAGAAAGTGTTCTGGAGAGCATGGTGTTCAGTACACTTTCATACCTTTTTAGAACACAGAACATACATTAAACATGGCCGGGATACATATTCAAAGTTTCATACAGGTATTCAGTTGGAAATCAGTAGATCAACGTGACTCTGTTGTGAGGGAAAGGGAACTAATCTTCAGGAACACTAATATGGGCGTTACTGATACTGGTGGGTATAGGAAGAGAAGTACGCTTTCTTATCTTAAAAGACTACATTCTTTTGCTATGAGTTAATGTTTAATGCACTCTTTAATGGTTAAAGCAAAGGTACAATGTATGTTTGATAAGCCATAAGTCAGGCTTCATTAGTTCAAGCCAAAAAAGTTTTGAACCAGAATACCTACTCCATATCTCAATATGTGAATATTTCTTATCAACACCGGGGCTCAGGTCCCTTCTTTCCTTTACTCCAAGTGTCTGGGTCCAGTGAAAGCAAAAGCTGCTAGTGTCCCAGGCTTTTCCTCTGCTTCCAGTCTTCACAAGACACCTTTCCTTCCCACAACCCACACAACTTCACAAAGTCCTTGCAGTCCCTGCTTGTTCTGTCTGCACAAATGGGACCAGCCCATTAGAGAGGGGGTGACATCATTGCCTGATAGCCACAGGCATACTGTTTGTCAAGAAACCTTCCAGATTGGAGACAAACTAGAGGGAGAAGCTCCTGACCTATGTCCTGGCTTGCTGGAGGAGTGCTCAGTGGTGTTGAACTTGGTTCTCCTGGTATCTCTGTAAACCCCCATCTCTTCTGGTCCACACCCACCTGGGAGGCACATCCACAAATAGGTCTTGGTAGCTACAGGTAGCCAGGGTCAACTCCTTGCTTGTTTTCTTCTAAATCCCCAGGTGGCCCCAGGAATCTGAAATTTTGTAAAAGCTTTAGAGATTAATTGAATGTGGCTATTTTGTAGTCTGTTATTTTGGAAGTCCTTTTTTTGTGTGTGTGAGGAAGATTGTCAGTGAGCTAAGATCTGTGGCAATCTTTCTCCACTTTCTATCTGGGATGCTGCCACAGCATGGCTTGATGAGCATTGAGTAGGTCCGTCCCAAGGATCTGAACCCACAAACACTGCGACACCAAAGCAGAAGACTCAAAGTTAACCACTACGCCACTGGGTGAGCCCCTGGGAAGTCCTTTTTAAAGACATTGAGTAGTTTATTGTTTTTCTTTGGAAACATCCAATAAATGCCTACCAGGCATTTTTTTTTTTTTTTACAAGGCATTCCCTACTTCTCATTTTAAAGGAATTTAACATCCCTAATGCAATGCACTATTGTTGGACCATTCCCTGTTCTAAACTTTGGCCCAGTGACACTGCATTCTGAATAGTAGGTTCTGAATAATCATAGGAAGGAAGCACTGGAAGGAGTCACAAAGGATGCGAGCAGGACACCTGCTCTTAGGATAAGTAACAGTTCGTAAGGCTGAGGGGAACAAGGGGGAATAGGGGAGGCTACGCCAGGAGGGGCAGTAGCTGAAACTAAGGCCCAACTGCAGAAATTCATCCTTGATCTCGGACCAGTTTTTTCTTGCCAGAAAGATTCAAAGAAACAAGACACAGAAATCAGAAGGGGAAATGAGTTCTTGAAACAGGGAAAAAGATAATGGAATTAGGGATAGGGGATCCTAAGGCATTTTGTTCCATGTGTGCTTGGGACCAGGCATTAGTCTTTGTTCAAGAAATTCTGAAGAAGTCTTTTTGATGGAACTTTTGACATAATGAAAGGTGAGATAGTTAACTAAAGTCCTATAGTGGCATTAGTGTTTAGAAATGACC
>NW_025794787.1:0-6051 GCF_021613505.1 Equus quagga
CCAGCCAGCCAGCCAGCCAGCCATCCAACAAACATTTCTTGAGCTCCTCTTGTTCCAGGCACTGTTCTAAGCTCCAGGGCCACAGCATTAACCAGACAATTAAAATTCCTGTTTTCCTGGGGCTTCCATTCTAGAGAGGGAGACAGACAATCCACAGGTAGTAATAAACACAAATAAACTAGAACATGTCAAACCACAGGAAGCGCTACAAAGAACGAAAACAAAGGAATGTGACTGGGACCGACCAGGGGAATTCTCTTGATGGGTGGTCAAAAGGGGCCTCTTGGAACAGGTAACCTTCGAGCTGAGACCTCACCGACAAGGAAAAACAGCCAGGCTAAGCTCTGAAGGAGAAGCATTCTAGGCAGAAGACACAGCTAGGGCAAAGGCCCTGAGGTGGGAACCAGAAAATTCCAGGCCTTTCCACACTCTCTCGACAGATAAGTCACCTATAGCCCAGTACTGTCCAAGAGAAGAAAATGTGAACCGACTAAGTAATTTTGAGTTTTTTAGTAGCTACATTTTAAAAAAAGTAATCAGGTGAAATTAATTCTAGTAATATCTTTTATTTAACCTTATATATCTAAAATATTAATACTTATGGGGCCAGCCCGGTGGCACAGTGGTTAAATGTGCACGTTCCACTTCGGTGGCCCAGGGTTCCCCGCTTCAGATCTCAGGTGGGGACATGGCACCCCTTGGCATGCCATGCTGTGGTAGGCGTCCCACATATAAAGTAGAGGGAGATGGGCATGGATGTTAGCTCAGGGCCAGTCTTCCTCAGCAAAAAGAGGAGGATTGGCAGTAGTTAGCTCAGGGCTAATCGTCCTCAAAAGAAAAAAAGAGAGAAAGGAAAAAAATAAAATATTAATACTTCAACGTGTAATCAATATAAAAGTGATTAGTGAGACATTCTACTGATTTTTTTTGTACTAGGACTTCAAAACGCAGTGTTATTTTACACTCCCAGCACCTCTCAATTTGCACTAGTCACATGTCAAAAGCCACAAAGGTTAGCAGCTCGTGGTGGTAATGGACAGCACAGGTGTGGGCAATTTCATTAGCAATGGGGTCCTTCCAGTCACTGAGTCTAGCCCACCCCAGGATCCACCATAGGAACACACAATGTCACACACACACACACACACACGGCTTTCGACGAGGGGACTTACCTTTGCAGTAATAACAAAACTACCGTAAAGACTAAACAAGGGTCTGGCACTTGCCAAGACTTGATTAACTCCCAGGGAGGGAACCTCTTGGGAAGAAAACTGGACACATCTTCCATTTTAAACCAACAACAGAGCTCCACGGAGCTGCTCCTGACGATCAGGGCTTGTAGGAATTTGTAACTTTTTATACAATACACAAGGTCAGGCCTTCCTCTAGGAGCTTCTGACCCACAGTCTGGGGCAAGCCAGGGGCCTCCGGTTTTAAAAACATGTCAGAGAAGCCGCTGCTGGACCCCTGGCTGGGCACGTGGGGTAGGGAGAGGACAGCCTGGTGACGCTGTGGTCCCCATTCTGCCCCCGCTGTTTCTGAGAAGTGCCTGGGGGCTGGATTTCCAGATCATCACCCGCTTCTCCTTCTTTTTAATCTAGTTAATTAATTTTTTAGTGTGAAATATATTACATAAAACACATAAGGACAGTTGAAAGAATAATTATTATTGAATAATATAAATAGTAATCAATATTTATAATAAAAATCACAATAAAAATAAACCACATCCAGGTGGTGAAGACCCACACTGTCAATGCAGTCTGGGCATCTATGTCGGATCTCTAGTATTTCCATCAATAAATGTTTGCAAAATCCACTGATGGCGGGGGCAGAGAAAGAACTAATGTAATTACACGTCAATTACAAGGGCGGCGCGAGTAAATTCTCTGTTAAAAGGCGAGCTTGCGCGTGTCAGCGAGGTGTTCAAGACGTTTCAGCCCCAGTGGAGTCTTTCTCCTTGAGTCCTTAAGAATTACAGGAAAGAGGAATGGCTTTCTCCCTTTGTGGTTCAACAGGAGAACTGCTTACTTTCCAGAATCGGCACGCCTTCAGAAATGCCGAGCTTAGCTTAAATTCAGCCTCTGAGTCTCAACGATGGAAGGAAGGGCCAGGAGGGCTGTTCTGCAGGCCTGGGTCCCATTTCCAAATAGTTTCACTAACTTAGTGCCTCTGAGGAAGTCAGAACACAGCCCCCAACGTAAACCCGCAGCTGTGACGGCAACGTGTAAAGAGGGAGCATGGACGCGTTACCTGTTCTTTGATCCAGGCTTAGACTACTTAACACTTCACAAACATCCTGTCAAAGTCATTTCCCTTGACCTCCTTAACTAAGCAGAACTTAAAAAGTAATTTAAACTGCCCTCAGCTCACATTTGTCTCAGAAATCAACCTTACAGGCTGGCCCCGTGGCCTAGTGGTTAAGTGTACGTGCTCCGCTTTGGCGGCCTGGGGTTCATCGGTTCGGATCCTGGGCGCAGACCTAGTGCCACTTATCAAGCCGTGCTATGGTGGCATCCTACACAGACGAACTAGAAGGATCTACCACTATGATATACAACCATGTACTGGGGCTTTGGGAAGGAAAAAAAAAGAAATCAACCTTAAACCTAGGGGGGCAATAAGGGACCAACAGTTTATTTCTTTATGCCCAGTCTCAACAAAGACTTGAAGTGCTTTACAAAGAAAGGAAGAAACAGCCGGGGAAATAGGGAGGAAAGGGTAAATAAGAGTAGAGAAATAGGATGAAATTAGTGCACAAATGGGCCTGCTGTTAGATGCTATAGGGTGGGAGAGACAAGCTGCCAGTTGTTCTTGAGCTTCCTTGTGGCCCAGGCAAAAACGGAAATAAAAGCAGTCTTACAATTCACCATGTCCGTAAGATAGAAACAAACCAGTTGCTTAGGAAACAAGAGACTAAATGCTTTCTCAGGGAGCGGGAGCTTCCGGCCCGCCACGGCCCGAGAGCACATCTGCACATGTGCACGTGCACTCACCCGCTGCGTGTTGTTGATGACGATCGGGTCAGGGTTGCCGTAGTTGGGCGGGTTTGCGTAAGGGTCATAGCCAAGCCGAGCCAGCATGGGGGCGATGTGGGCCATGTCCCTCACCACGTCCCCAGGGATGTGGCCGGTCCACTTGGAAAGTGCTTCCAGGTTCACGGGCTTGATGACCTGGTCTGTGGATCGCTCGATCCTGGGGAGAAAAGACAGGCTGGATGGGGCACGGGCAGACCCAGACGGCATCTGGGCGGGCTCCCTGCTAAGTTGCCCTGGGGCAGCTGGAGGCTGGGGGTACCTGGCCCGGGGCCAGCTGTGCCCTCAACAACTGTGAGACTGCAGGCAAGTCACTGGCCTCCTCATACCTCCTCTGTGCAATGGGGATAAGAGCACGTAGTGCCAAGTCAGAGGAGAGTAACAGGCAGGGCACACCGAGGGTGCTTAAATTCCACCCTCTCGACATCTCTGACTTTTTAAAAATAACTTTTTATTTACGTGACTAAGATGGATATTTTGTTCTTGAGAAATAATGATAAAACACTGATGGTAAGGCCAAGAGGCCCTGTGGTCAGCATGCCCAGGCCATCAGCTCCCTCCAGGGACCCAGTTGTGGCATTTTGGAGCTCCCCCTTGCAATGCTGTTTCTGTGTTCGAAATAGCAGACAGGCTAAGAGCAGACTCCGGAGCCAGACTGCCCGAGTGCCAATGCCAGTCGGACCACCCAGGCTGTGTGTCCTTGGGAAAGTTACTTCACCTCTCTGAGCCTCAGTTTCCTCCTCTTTAAATGGGAATAATGATAGTACCTACCTGCCTGGGCTGTTTGGGGAGTAAATGAGTTAATACAAGTCAATGAGTTAGTACTGGAAAAATAAGGTACCCTGGAAGGTCTCAGTAAGTGTTAGCTTTCTCTTCCTGTCCCACACACATACACAGAGAAAAGCTATGGTTTTGTTTGCAATTTGTAAAGCAGAAATGATACACTATATGTATTGGTTTGCAACTTTGTTTTCGCTCAACTCTCATTCTTTTTTTCAGCTGTGTAGCATGCCTCCATAACTTATTTTTTCATTCCCCTAAAGATGGACACTGAGGTTGTTTTCAAGGTTATGCTCTTACGATGGAACAACCATCATCCTCTATGTGCTTCCTTCTGCTCCCCTGTAACAGGCTCACCAAGCCATCGGAATCACAAAGATCTCACTAGTGCCAGTTCAGGGGTCTTGCAGGATGCAAGGCTGGGAGCTCCCAGCACTGAGAGCCTATTTCTAGATGCTTCCATCCACCGACAGGTAACTTGGGGAAGAAGATCCGAGACAAACAGATGTAGCAAAAGGAAGACAATGCTTGATATGAGTCCATAAAGCTAGAAATAACCAAAGTGTCCAAAAATAGGGGATGTTAAATAGAATATGGCAGTCTGTGGAGGGGAATATCATGCAGCCACCCAACATGATGCTGCAACAGAGGGCTGGGGGCCACCGGCAAGCGGTCCCACCCATGAAGTGAAGTATGGTTTTATCAACATGCCCTGACAAAGGACAAGCTGGTCACATAGTTAAATCTGGGTGGTGGGATTATGGGCTGTTTTCCTGTCCCAAGGATACTGTCCCACTTTCCTACAATAAAGATGTATTCCCCTGGGCATCTGATGTCGTCATAATTGACAAAAGCCCGGCTCCAGCACCACCCGGCTGGGGCAACTGGCACGTGGGCATGTCCCTGCCATCGGGGGAGCCACCAAAGTCCCCAGCTCTGCTCAGGACTCCAGAGTTCTTGGGGATGGAGCCTGGGGGAGATCAGCCATGAAGCAAAAGGGGAGGCGTTGCCCGGGGAAGGACCGCCCTTTCACTGGGCTCTTGGGGACGCTTGGGCCTCATCAGGACGGAGACAGGGACACAGCACACTGTGACCCTACAGCAGGGAGAGTGCACTTGCTCTTGGGAGAGGAACGGCCTCCCCAAAGGAGGAAGGCAGAGAGCAAGGGACAGAAAGAGGGAGGGACGAGGGGCCCTGGCTGTGGGGAGTTGAAGAGCACACACGCCCTGGAGTCCAACAGACCTGGTTCAAATCCTGACACATTTTGCTAGCTGTGTGGCCTTAGGCCAGTAACTTGCCCTCTCTGAGACTGAGTTTATTCATCTGTAAAATGGGGATAAGAGCAGTCACTATGTCCCCAGGTTGCTGTGGGGATTAAAGGAATAATGTTTGTTTAAGGGCTTGCCACTCATTAAATCGTGATGATGGTGAGGACGATGGGTATTCCAAGACAAGCAATAGCAACAATCAAATAACAATAATAACACCAACAGTAGCCCCTAATGTGTGTTACCCTATCTGATGCTCACAGGTATCCATAAGACAGACAGATACCCATGGTGTAGCTCCACGTTATAGAGGAGGAAACAGAGGGACAGAGAGGTTGAATCACTTGCGTAAGGTCACACAGCTAGCAAGCGGTGGAGCTGGAATTTGAACCCAGACAGCCTGGTTCCAGAATCTGCGTCCTTAACCTTTACCCACTACGGCCTTACGACAAAGACACTCCAAGTTTGCTGATTCTCTCAGAAAAGAGAGGAGTGACTGCCCCACCTCTTGGATAAGGAAGCTGAGGTTCAGCGAGGCACAATGACTTGCCCAAGGCCGCACAGCTCGGAGAGGCAGAACCGATCTTCCCACCCAGTGCCTCTGAGTCCAGGACCGGGGGTTGGGGCGGAGCCTAGGGGGCTCCACTCACTTGGACAGGGAGACGCCACCGGGCTTGCCGATGAGGTCCTCGTGGTGCAGGACGGCGTCGCTCCAGGCGATGCCGAGGAAGTCGAGGATGAGCTTGAGGGAGCGCCGGGGGTGCAGCACCAGCTGTTCGTAGTACACGGGCAGACACTTGTCCTTGCCCACCTCCATGCACTGCGCGTACATCACCTCGATGGCCTTGTTCCACTTGGTGAGGCAGTCGCGGTAGCTGCTGAGGTCGAAGCCGGCGATGGTGACCTTGCGCGTGATCATGGAGTGCACCGAGGCGCGGCCGTCGCGCACCATCAGCAGGAACTTGGAG
>NW_025794788.1:0-3578 GCF_021613505.1 Equus quagga
GAGAGAAATTAATGCAGTCCCCACCTTGTCTCTGGCATCCAGGCTCTCTCCGTCCCCAGGAGGCATGGCCAAGACCCATGGACAAGATGCCTTTCGGCCCATTGGCTCCGTTCCCCTCCTCCTCCTGCAGCTGCTGTCTGGCGCCATCCCTGGAAACGGTAGGAGAGCTTCCCTCCCCGTGCTAGGAGGATGCCCCAGTGTAGGGAGGGGAAGCCCAGAGGGGAGCCAGGCCGACACCTTCCCGGGTCAACTCAGGACCCAAGGACCCCAGCCCAGGGGACCATAGCCGTGGGTGGGAGAGGCTGGTCTCCTGGCCCCTGGTCTAACCAGTCCTTTCGGATCTGCCTGTAGGAAGGAAAGCCGATTTTGAGGTCTTGGGGCCCAGTGAGCCTGTTTGGGCCATGGTTGGGGGGAACGTGGACCTGCCGTGCTATCTGTCCCCCAACATCAGCACTGAGGACATGGAGCTGCGGTGGTACAGGGACCAGCCCTCCCCCGCCGTGCACGTGCGCAGGAAAGGGAAGGACGTGCCGGAAGAGCAGATGGCGCTGTATCAGGGAAGGACCACCTTCCTGGAGGACGGGGTGGCCCAGGGCCGGGCCTCGGTGAGGATACACAACGTCACCACTTTCGATAACGGGACGTTCCACTGCCAGTTCAATGACAGCACCGTGTCTGCGGAGGCCACGCTGTGGCTGAGGGTGGCAGGTGAGGGCGGCCGGCAGAATCCCTGGTCTCCCCGGGAGCTTCTCCCCGAAGTTGTGTCCCAGCTCCAGGTCGTGGCCCATGTTCCTAAGCCTGAGCACTCCCACGACAGGTGCTCCTGGCATCCCGTGTTCCAGGCGCTGTCACAGCCAGGGCTTCCCGGAAAATGTGTCTCTGAACACGCGGCTCTGTTTTCTAACTTCCTTCTCTTCTCTGCCCCATGGAGAAAAGGTGGAGGGAGGGAGGAAGGGAGGAAGAAGAGACAGAGACAGAGACAGAGAGTCAGCAACAGAGAAAGACAGAGACAGAAGAAGAGACAGAGACAAACAGAGCAACAGAGACAGAAAGACAGACAGACAGTCAGAGGGAAAGTAATAGAGGGCGATAGAGTCTGAGACAGAGAGAGAGAGACAGAGACAAAGAGAGAGACAGACACAGTCAGAGGCAGAGACACAGAGAGAAGAGTGTGAAGATGGAGATGTCTCGTTGGTGATCCAGAAATTGTGTTTGAAGTCAGCAAACCTCTGCTGAATTCTTACATTTACTAATTTTGTGACACAGGAGAGGTACTTAATCTTTCCAAGTCTTTTCTGATTGGTTCAGCTTTTGGCTTTTTTTCTGGGAATGAGTGTAACATATTTGGCATGTAAATATGACGTAAGGTAGATAGTGTGCAAAAATTCCCTAATGGCCTATTGGAAATTCTCAGGATTTTAATTTTTCTGATGGAAGCAGTTATGGCTGCAGAGGTTGGGGCAACTCTTCCTGCAGGGCTGGGCTCTGAGCCCAGAATCCAAGTGCAAGTTGACCAGGATGGAGTTGTCCGGGCGCAGTGCACCTCGGCAGGCTGGTACCCGGAGCCCCAAGTGGAGTGGAGAGACTTCCAGGGACAGACCCTTCATTCTGAGACCAATGTATCAGTCTTGCTGATGACTGTCCTCTGGGCTGTGACATCCAGCCTGACCGTCCCCAACAAGGCTGTGGGCGGCCTGGCCTGCTCCATCTCTAGCCCCCCCTTTCCAGAGAAGAAGCTGTCCAGGCACCACCTTCCTGAGTGTTCAATTCTGGCCTCAAAAGCTCTGAGCACAGGTGCTCTTGTCCCCAGATGCCAGGACATTAGGAGGAAACCCCTGGCTTGTAGCAAGAGTGGACGAGGAGGCAGGGCCCTGTACACAGCCTGCCCCGGGAATTAGGGGAGATGCACAGCTTCAGGTGCTGATTACTGAGGTGGAGCAGAGCTGGGGTGCAGAGGGAGCCCCCAGCACAGCTGGCCCTTCCAGGGGAAACAGAAACCTTCGCTCCACGTAGATTTTTACAGGTTTTCAAAAAAGGCTTGATTTTTACGGGCAGTTTCAGGTGCACAGCATAATTGGGGGAAGGGACAGAGATTTCTCACGTACACACAGCCACCCCCTTTATTCACATCCCCACCTGAGAGGTGCCTTTGTTACAATTGATGAACAGACCTGGGCACATCAATGTCGCAAGTCCATGGTACACATCAGGGGTCACGCTGGGTGTGGTGCCTTCTGTGGGTTTGAACAAATGCACAGTGACCTGGATCCATCATCGCAGTATCAGACAGAGTGGTTTCACTGTCCGGAAAGTCCTCTGTGCTCCGCCATTCATCCCTCGCTCTCCCAGCCCCTGACACCACTGGAAGGGTATTGCACGGTCTCCCTGGTTTGCCGTTCCCAGAGCGCCACATGCTTGGAATCGTGCAGTGTGGAGCCATTGCAGACGGGCCTCTTTCATGGAGTCCTGTGCACCTCAGCTTCCTCCGTGTCTTTTCATGGGCTCACAGCTCATTTCTGTACAGTGCTGAAGAATCTTCCACTGTCGGGCTGCAGCACAGTTCACTCACTTATCCATTCGCCCCCTGAAGGACCCTCCGTGGCTTCTGAAGGAACCCTTGGAGGCTTCTGAAGGACCCGTCGGTGGCTTCCATGCCCAACTTTGTGTAAAATTTTCATTTCTAAACGATTTCAAACTTACAGAAAATTTGCAGGACTAATGCACAGAGTCCTGTGCAGACTTTACCCAGATTCACCCAACAGTTAACGTCTTGCCCTTTGTTTGACCATCTCTCTCCACTCGTTTACTCTCTCTCTCCTGCGCATCCACCTACATCCGTCTGTACAAACAGAACACACACGGTTTTCTGAACCATTTCAGAGCAGTTTGTAAGCATCGTGCCCCCGACCCGTGAACCCTGCAGCATTTCCACCCTGAGAACACAGAAGCTCTCTCACTGTCTTCTTCACCCCCTGGAATCCCTGCAGATCCCGCCTCCAGATGGTTCCGGTCCACAGCCTGGAAAATAGCTCTGCCTCTGATTCTTGTGGCAGCAGTTCTCGGAGTGGCCACAATCATCTCCCTGTTGTGGACGCGTCGAAGGGGTAAGAACGGGAAGCTGCTGGAAGAAGAGGGAGCTCGGGGGCAGAGGAGTGGGACCTGCCATTGCCTGGTGGGCAGGGACCCCAACAGCACAGGCCTGCCCCTCCAGACCATGGGTGCTCACGCTGAGCCCTGTGCTGACTTTCCCCACGTGCCCCAAATGCAGTAGGAAGGGAGCGCCCTGTGCAGGCCCAGCCCATGGGTGGCCCAGTCCCCACAGCCCCAGGAAGCCCCCTCTCTCCAAGAGGCCCTCGGTGATCCCTCCCCAGGAGGTTTCAGGAAGGCTGGCAGCTCTCCCTCTGGGAATACATAGGGCTGGGCCTGGTCCTGAAAGGCTGGGCAGTGGTCACACGAGGCAGCGAGCCGGGCACGTGAGCCTCTGTTGTTGCCGTCGTCAGGACCGTCAGCAGCACTGACCGTCTCCCTCCCCACTGGTCCAGCCCTGCCTCCTGTGCCATTTCAGGAGCTGGGGACTT
>NW_025794789.1:0-1151 GCF_021613505.1 Equus quagga
CCTGTCTGACTCTGAGCTGCAGGCGGTGCCTGTGGCTCTGAGCTCTGTCATCTTGAACCTTGTTTTGGCAGTTCCGGACCCTCAGCTGTTGTAGAGTGTTGATCTAGTTGTCCCCAACAGTAAGTTAAGGATTCTTGTGTAAACACCCCTCTGGCCTGATGAAACCTTTTTGTTTTTGCTTGTTTTTAACTCGTTATGTGTTTGGGATTCTCTGCCCAGTCTCTGGCTCTACCTCTTCTGCCAACATCACCATGGCCGTGTGTCCTCACGCTTTGTCTGATCCGAGGGCAGAGGTGACCCTCCAGGAGTTCAACCAGGAATTGCCTTCACAGCTGGCACAAAGCAAGTGGGACTTCCAAGCCCTCATGGAGGAATTTCTTGTATCCCAAGCTGCTGCCTACTCCCTGGCCACCAAGCTGCAGAAGCACAGTAAGTCTCCCAGGGCCGTGCTCCCCAGACGGATGAGTGATCCCTGTCTGCCCTCTAAGACGCTAAAATTTCTCCAGACTTTATCCTCTGGTCCCTTTGTCAAAATAACTTTCATTCTGACCACAATCCAGGAAAGTCAGAGGTAGGTATTTTGCTGGGGATGGAGAAACTGATGCACAAAAAGTTTAGCAACTTTTTCAGATTTGCAGTGTGGTATAGGGTGGCTTTAGAATTCGAGTCCCAGACATCGATTGCT
This sequence comes from Equus quagga, assembly GCF_021613505.1. Classification (NCBI taxonomy): domain Eukaryota; kingdom Metazoa; phylum Chordata; class Mammalia; order Perissodactyla; family Equidae; genus Equus; species Equus quagga. The sequence goes on from NW_025794789.1 coordinate 686, forward strand.
GGTGCAGCCACACAATTGCGTCTTCCTCTCAGGAAAGGGCTGCTCTGTTTCTCTCAGCATCCTCTCTGTCCTTTACCACATCCTGCATCGCTCTTGGCCTAGATGTCTGGGACAAGTGAACTCCATCAGTTCAAGCTTCTCTGAGGTCCCATGGGCAAAGCACTGTGCTACTTATAGTGGGAAAACAGATGATAATAGCTGCTTTATAGGAGCCTAAAGACGAATATGCTCCTCACCGAAACTGTGCTATCCAGGAGTGACACCATCAAGACAGGGAATGCCCTGGTGAGAGGGAAGCCCTCTCTTCCAGGGCACAGGCTCTTCTTCCTGAGTCTGAGGAAGACGTTTGACACCCTGTGGTAAGGTTGGGGCTGTTTCTATGGAAACCAGAGAATCTGTCCCGCCACCACTCTCTCCCTCTCAGCTGGTGAACCCTCAGGGATGCAGGGCAACCAACAGGTCCAGG
>NW_025794789.1:1889-3492 GCF_021613505.1 Equus quagga
CACATTTCCTTCAGAAATTTATGGGCAAATGCATAATATTTTACAGGATTGCATGCATATAAATATCTTTATCTTGGATGTACTTGACCTTGAAATTCTGAGCTCAAGAGAACCAACAGTCAGTATAGTCCACCGGGCCTTACCAAGCACACAGGCAATCGCTACTGCACGCGCCTGCTTGGTGTTTCACTTAAGAGGCTGCGAGGCTTGGTAACTCAACTAAGGCCCACGATTCAGGGTCAGTCTCAGGGGATGTGAATTCTGCCTCTGCCAAATCCAAGTTAATCTGTCTAGTTACTTTCTGTGCCTTGGAGCTTCTCTTTCCTCAGCTCTAAAATGGGGAGTAACCCAATGCTGTGTAGTGTTTGGAGGCCGAGGAATAAGATGTGGAAATCCCAGTGTGGAGCCTGGTACTTGGCATGGACCCTGCCTCTTCCCTTGAAGGCAGTGACCACAGCAGCATGGTCAGCTTTCCACTGAGGCAGGGCTCTCAGTTTTTGCTCAGAGTGTGGAGAGTGCAAAGACATCATTGAATCTGTGCTGGGGGACAAGCTGCCTTTTGAGGAGGGGAAGCTGGCAGAGAAGTCAACGCTAACCGAGAAGCTCAGGTAAGGAGGGCCGTGTGGGGGTAGGCTGGTGGGAAGCTGTGGGAAAAGCTGAAGTGGAGCAGGGAGCAACTTTGGGCCAGGAGAAGGCAGAAATGTACATGGCAGGCACTTGTGTTCCAATGTTTATAAAGCAACTAGGGAAAAATAATTGGAAAAGTATGGACTCCAGTTATTCAGAGGCTCACTTACTCTTTTTTTTTTCAAAAATAGAAATTCTTGAACTGAAATTCACCAAACATGAATTTGCACAAATTGAGGTGAACAATTCGGTGGCATTTAGTACATTGACAGTGTTGTGCCATCACCCGCTCATTTCCCTTTAATCACAATCACTGCCTGTCTCATGAGAGCTTGTTGTGTTTTCTTTCTAAAGAATTCTGTCGCCTTGACCCTGTCATTCTTGTGTTCTTTCCAGCTAACCCAGCTGTGCTCTTGCACATTTCTGTGTCTGGCTTTGTGTCCATTCACTGCAGAATGCACCATGTGTATTTCAACATAGAAGCAGGCATGGCTGAAGGGTTAACTGAAGAGACACATTTTTAAAACAGGTTTAGGAAGACACCTGGTTTTGTTGACAGCAGAAACAACGACTAGGTTGTTCAGGAATCTGACGGGAGCTCTCTCTGATACAGAGGAAACCTGCGATTTACCTTCCTCTTTCTCTTTCCCACAGCAAGTCACCACACATCGGCCAGAATTCTCTGAGGACTCCTTGGGGGCAGTTCTCACAGAAATCTTGAAAATCTTTAGAATCTGTCACTCATCCCTTTGGACTCTCAAATTTTCTCTTCTGTCCCACCTTAGGGAATCCAATCTCCTAATTCAAGAGCAGGAGCAGCAACTGGCCTATCTGTGGCACAAGTTACAGGAAGGGCAAGAAGTGTGGGCCCTGCTGAGTCAGCACCTCAATGACCTGCTGACACGCAACGGCTCTGACGACCACCAAGAGCAGGGCTTCCGCCAGCAACTGGCTGAGGGATATAGGCTGGCCAAGC
>NW_025794790.1:0-1159 GCF_021613505.1 Equus quagga
GAGGGCCACTGTCTGAGCCTTGGTTCTGGAGGATTTTAGAAGATAGGACCAGTGGGGGAAGGCAGCCCGGAGAGAAGGTATAGGGTCTGCTAAAACCAGAGTCAGAAATGATCCTGTACAATGCTTCCCAATGCTGAAGGCACCAAGCCCTATGGGGTGAGGGTAGGGGAGGAAAGTGGGAGTTTGTAAATCAGGGGTACATGGTTAGCCTTTTGGTGTCATCATAACCAAGCATTTACATATTGGTATGTATATTATTTTATAATAAATTATTTCATTTTTATTTCTCCTTTAGATTACAATTAGATAATATTGATTTTTTAATGAGGCATGTGGAAGGGTTATATTGTCTATGAATTTCACCTCAGGAGGTCCTCCAAAATATCTGTAATAGACAGGGAACACTGGGACGAATGGATGTTGAAACCACTAGCCTAGTCAATTCCGGGAAGTTCCATGAGGCAGGAACTGCGTGGAGGGTTGGAAAAATGAGCAGTAAGGGGACAAGTTGAGTGAGATAGGAAGGAATCAGATTACGTGAAAATCTTTGGGCACAGAGGCAATTTTACCCCGAAGCTAACGAAGGTGAAGCTTTAGTTAGCTCCTCACTTGCTTGGGGCCAATCCAAGACCTTGGGAGGAGCCCTACAGCATGTTCACGTGGTCATGTTTATTTACTTGAAATATATTTTTATTTCCATTTTTCTTGAAAAGGGTCCCCAAAATTGTATAGAGAGGGCTTCACAGACTCTAGACATCCTTAGTTGGGTGGGATTCACACTTCGACAATGGGGAACACCAGTGAGTTTAAGCAGAGAAGTGACACAACCCCTTGTGCAGAAAAATCACTGGGAACTCCTTCGTCGGGGAGAAAGATGTTCTTGTTTCTCATTTCCCATTCCATAGCAGGGAAATAGGCGACGCGGTTCAGACTCGCTTTCTGCAAAAGCTACATATAGACCCAGACATGGCACTGTGTGGTCATCGTGGTCCATCTACCAACATGCTCATTCCCACAAGTCCTGCAAATCTAGCTGCTGCAGGTACAGTTCATTCCCAGAAACATAAACTATTCCTGGGATGGGGGTATCAGGGCCAGCCCGTGCACCAACCCTAGCATGAGGACACACCTCTACATTTCTCGTTCCTTCCTGAATTTG
>NW_025794791.1:0-7037 GCF_021613505.1 Equus quagga
TGGAGCCAGGAAGGCAGAGAGTAAGCAGGGAATGAGTGTTTTGGTTTTAACCCCATATATGCTGGGTTTAATGTGGGAAACTGATATGAGGGTTGGTATCAATATTTTTGTTCTTCTCCAAGGTTTTCTTATCAGCCCCACTTTGTGAGGATAAAGAACTTACAACGATTGTTCTTCATCACCAAAACCAACCAACTAACCAACCAACCAACCAACCAACCCACCCATCCTTGTCTCCTTGTGTTTTGCTCTGATTCATTCATGTGTATTCTATTTACATATATTTTATTTCAAGGACTCTATCACTTCAGAGATTTAAGAAAGATTACATGTCTTCTATACTAAGGCTATAAAAGCACACCAAGGAATTTATTTCCAGCAGCTTTTGCCTGTGGTACCTGTAAATGTGGGTGAAGTCTACTTTCCCAAGGTCCTCCAAATCTGCTAAAGTTCCTGGTCCATCAGGAAATGGTCTCCTTTCCAGGGAACAGGTACCAGACTGCCTTCCTAGGTGCGCTTTGTAGGCACCTTTGTCCTTAATGATGGACTTAAAATTCGTGACTGAATAACATGTATTTTGTGATGTGAGACTTCAGCAAACTCAAAGAATTTTTTATGGCACGATTGAATTTTCAGACTACATTCTGGTAAAAAGCAGGGCATAATCTCATCGAGTGTATGCAAAGAATCCCATTGCCGTTAAAAGTAAAAAGATTTAGTAAGTGTATTTTCCCCTGAATATTTAAGGATCAGTGAGAACATAAATATTGAAAGGATATTTTACTGGATTAAAGACTGGAGAGGAACGAGAAAGGGATTTATTATAAAACTGTCAAAAATAGAATATTAAAGCAACACCAATAATATTGCAAACCCGTCACAGCAGGTTTATTTCCCCCATCAGTTTATGTGGACCTACGTAACTTTTGCTTTTAATTTTGTTCTGCTGGGTAAATGGAGATGCACACCATGTTCTCTGTGGGAAAGGTTTAACATGCAAAAGTGTTGATTATTCCGAAATTAATGTATGAATCCGATGCAATACTGAGGTAGACGCAGTGATGAGCTACCCAGAATCCCCTTTTCAGGAAGGACTTGGTGCCCCGCTGTGGGGAGTGTGACCTGTGCAGACAGCCACGTCCCCTGAGGTTCTGCCCCTGCTGGGGTGGCCGGCATCTGGTGACTGAGCCATGGGGCTTATAAAGGCCTGGTTCGGTCCCGTGCTGGACAGCTCCCACAGGCTATGCTGTTTGAACTCCCAGAACCCCCTGGTGGACTGGCTGAAGCTCTGTGAGGTCTCCACCGCTGTTTAACTTCTCCCTCTGCCCTCTCCTCCTTCTTCCCCCTTCCTTAGCAGGGGCTGGTCCCTCATACATAGCTTGCCCCCAAAATACAGTCTAAGTGTTGGCTTCCAAAAACCCAACCTGTGACAAATGCTAATCAACATAAATGACAGCAAGCAAAACAAAACTGGAAACAACCTAAATGTCTATCAATAGGGAAATGCTTAACAGGTAAATTATGGCATGCATGGAATGAGATAAAGATAGGAAACGAATAAAGGACATTTTATGAACTGAGGTGAAGAAATGTTCCTGATGCATTAACTGAATGAAAAAAGTAAGTAGCAGAAGACAATCCCATTTAATTAGAAAATGTAATCTAAAACGTGTTTGCTCTCCTTCTTCCCCTTTTAAGACACAAAGTTTCCTCCTAGGAAAAGGATGTGTGTAGAAATTCAGGGCAGCCCCCTTAGGGGGATTTCCAGGGTTTACTGGATTGAATCGAATCCCTTTCGTGAAGACAGTGCACGGGGAGAGAATCAGGCCAGGCTAGGGTGGTGGGCAGCACTGGGCTGGAATTTGGGCTCTTTCTCTTACCAGGTGTGTGATCTTGGGCAAGTCACACAGTGGCCCTGAGCCTGAGTCCATCACCCAAAATGCCTCCTGAGTTTCTCATGGGAGTGAATGGTTAGTGTGTGGTCAGTATCTGTGCAGTCTCCGTCACAGATTCGATGCTCCACAAATTTTCCTCCTTTGCATGGCTCCTCCTCTTCCGTTCAGACCGGGAATCCTACTCTCCATCATCCTCTTCCCTCCTGGGTTGGGTGAGGGAGCTCGGCCAAGCTGGGAAGCTTAATGGCTGAGACCCAGAGGAAGCTCAGATGCCAGGAACTTGGGTCAAGATGGAGCAAGACCAGAGAAATGGGCTGCTCTGGATTTCAGTGTGCAATGCTTTGACACCAAAAATTCTGGGAAATCCTGAGGCAGGAAGTGAAAGGGAGTGAGGGCCAAAGGAGAAACAACACATTGGGTTTCCTTCTGGTCCCTTCTGGTCTGACTCCCCTCTCCCAAATGGTAAAATTGAGGAAGTCAGGGGAACTTAAAAGAAGCAGAAGAGGAGGAGAGCCAAGCTGACCGCACGTCCAACTCCTCCACACACACAATCGCTGCCCCTGTTCCGATTTTAATTCCTTCTCCTTATTATTGACTTCCCCAAGTCGAGAAAACAGAAGATCCCAGCTCATAGACCCCTGGGCTTTCAGACACGAAGACCAGCAGGACTCTGCTCACATATGTGACTCATCCTTTGGCCACCTCTACCCCCAACTCTCCAGGATTTAGTTTTTTCCAGCTCTGGTCATCGCTGCACAAAGAACCCAAGGATCCCAGCCTGCAGGCTTTCCACAGGTAACGGGGCTGGGGACACAGTTGAGACCAAGGGGACAGGGAGGATGTTAGAGAAAGCCAGGAGGGGGACTGTGGGTCCTAGGTGGGACTGAATGGGAAAAATAGAAAGGGGCAGCATGGGGATAATGACCAAGCGAGGATCTTATTTTCTTCCCTCCCCTGGATTCAGAATCAAGTATGGCAGCCAAACCTCAGTCACAAACTGAGACTCAAACTCAGCCCCATGTCTAGCCCAATTCCAGCCCTGTCCTCAGCAATAGTCCCAGACGCAGCCCCACCCCCATACAAATCCCAGCCCCTTCTTTAAACCCAACCACAGCTTCAACCCCAGAGTCAACTTGTATTTTAACACCAGCCCCAACACAAGATGGACCTTCAACCATATTGTATTCGCAGTTTCAGCACCAAGCTTAGGCCCAGCTCCATCCGTGGCTCCCACAGGAGTACTGACCCCAATCCTAGGAAGACACACAACCTGCCCTGCAACCCCGCTGTTAGGCCCTGTCCTAGCGATATATTTAGCTCCAACCTTCCCTCCACCTTAATCCCAAACTCAACCCAACCCCAGCCCAAGGCCTGCTCCTGACCCCACCTTCAACCTCAGCTGCAAGGCCAGGCCCCTTCCCATTGCAGGCCCTGACCCTGGACTCCTTCTCAAGCCCAAGCTCATCTCTTACCTCAGCTCTGGCCCTGACCTCAGCTCCAACGTAGTCCCAGCCTGCCCCTTTGCCCCAGCTCCTGCCCCAGCCTGGCCACTGGCCCTGCCTCCATTTCAGCTCTGACAGCCTCGGTGGTCGTGTTGGTGCCAGCATGCCAGTGAATTATGAAAACTTTCAGGACTCGGAGAGTGAGAACCAAAGCCCGGGGCTTAGAATTGGTAAGAGGAAAGGAGAAATGGTCTCTCCTAAAATACCTCCTTAATACGTTTAGAAGGATTTCTGCTGTGATGTGATGTCTGTGCCTCTACCATGTGCACTGGTGGGTCCCCAAATCTGAGGTGGTGGGGCCCCAGCCACCGGAAGCCACAGTATGAAGAGGATTCAGGGTCCTCAGGAAGACAAGCACAGGGAAGACCACAGCGGGCCTGGCTTCTGTGCTCTGGGTTGGCCCTGGTGTGGGAATGAGTGATTGGGTTTGGAAGGGAAAGCCATTTGCTACCCGGGTAGTAGAGATGAGCGTGAGGTGCTGTGGGCCTGGCAGCCCCAAACTCCCTGGGTCCTCCTGCCACCTCTGCCAGCTCTGATGCTAGGACTTTACACATCACCATCATCTTGAGACCCTGTGTCCTTGTGTACATTTGTCCCCAGTGGTATGAGGGGCCTGTGTGGCTGGGTACTTGTGCTGGTCCATGCTGGGTCAGATGCCGGGGCATCCCCCATCCCACAATCCTCCTTGTGCAGCCCCCTTCCACGCTGAGCATTAAGGCTCCAGCCTTGATCCCTGACAGGCCCTGAGGCCCTCTCCTCCTCCCCTGTCTCTCTGGGTCTCTCTGGGACCCTCCTTGTCCTGACGCCCTCTCTCCTCTTGCAGGGCTGCCTCCCCTCCAGCCCTTCCTGCAGCCAGTCTGTTCCAGCTCCCGCCTCCTGCTGCTCTCCCTGGGCCTCAGCCTCATGCTGCTGGTCGGCGTCTGTGCGATCGGATCCCAAAGTGAGAGTCACAGGGTGGGCAGGGAAGAGAGAAATAAGGGCTGCATTGGTGGGGGCAGGGACGGAGTTAGAGATGGATAAGGCTGGCTGCTGGCTCTGTCACTTATTAGCTGGGTGATGTGGTCAGATTACGGAACCTCTCTAGTCCTTGGTTTGCCCATTGGCAATACTGGAGAACAACAGTGTCTGTCCCTTTGTGGGGGTTGTTGCGAGGAACCAAGGAGACAGTGTGTGTCAAGTGCCTGCTCAGTGTTGCTCAGAGGGGGCCTGATAATCTTCGCCCTGATTGTCCCATCCGCCTTGTCAGATTCCACGTTTCAGAGGGACCTGGTGACCCTGAACAACTCCACATCACAAACTGAGCTTCAGGTCAAGTCCCTGATATCCCAGGGTGAGGCTGGCGTGGAAGGGGCTCTGGACTGGGGTGGGGTGCGGTGAAGGAGGGGGTGCGAGCTGACTCTGCAGCACTGAGTCCCCATGTCCTCCAGGCGACAGTTTGCAAAAGACGATAACACCTCTGAAAGCAGGGGTGGGGAATCTCAGGCAGGAACTGCAAGCAGGTGAGACTCTGCAGGAGTGTGTGGGAGGGCAGGGCTGGCCCCAGGACAAGGTGGGGGAGCCACTCGAGGTGCTGAGCGCCCTCCCGTCCAGCCCGTAGCATGAACGACAAGGTGTTTTCCCTGGAGAAGAAGCTGGAGGAGGAGCAGCAGACACTCAAAGCAGGTCAGGCCCCTGCTCCCATCACCTGGGCATGCCGCGTGGGGAGGGCAGGGAGGTTCCGAGGCGGGGCCCGTGCAGTGAAATCTGGCCTCCTGGACTCAGGGAGCAGAGTCCACACCCAGGGCACTGTCCCCAATGCCCCCCTGTGTGTGTCCCAGATTATGCTGAAATACGCCTCCTAGTCCAGCAGCTGGCCAAAGACCTGACAGCCCTGACTTGCCAGGCGGCTGCCCTCAAGAGCAATGGTGAGGGGTGTTGGGGGCGTGCCTGACTCCTTTGCTGCCAGAGTCCCACTGGGCAGCATCTCAGCGCCCCCCCCCCCACCTCTCCCGGCCCCCTAGGCTCTGCCAGGGCCTGCTGCCCCCTTAACTGGCTGGAGCATGAAGGCAGCTGCTACTGGTTCTCTCGCTCTAAGAAGCCCTGGCCCGAGGCTGAGAAGCAGTGCCAGCTGCAGAACGCCCACCTCGTGGTCATCAACTCCAGAGAGGAGCAGGTGAGGGCCCCTGGTGCTCAGCCCCAAGGACGTGTCCCCTGTAAGGAAATGGTTACCACACTTGGCTGCACATTGCAATCACCTGGGGAGCTTTAAAACCACTGCCCTCTGAGCCCCACTCTCAGAGACCCAATGGGCCTGGGCACTGTCATAAATGTCCCAAATCTCAACTGCTTTAACGAACAGCTAAAGGTTAGAACTGCTAGTCCAAGGAGATGGGGAGAAGTCACCATTGCCCTTCATTGTCCCAGGATTTTGTCCAGGAACATACAGGCTCCTCATTCACCTGGATGGGGCTCAGTGATCCTACAGGAGTCTGGAAATGGGTGGATGGGACAGACTACAAGACCAACTTCCAGTGAGTACACCCTGGCTTTCTGTGTCCTACCTCCTCCTTCAGCTCTGCTCCCCTGATCTGACCCACACCCCCTTCTCAGACTTAGATTCTGTGCCACCTGACCTTTCTAGTTGCTGTTGTCCTCTCCCCTCAGGAACTGGAGTCCAAGCCAGCCAGATGACTGGGATGGACATGGGCTGGGCCCAGGTGAGGACTGTGTCCACTTCAACCCGGATGGCACGTGGAATGACAATGCCTGCCAGAGGCCATTCCACTGGGTCTGTGAGACCAAGATGGACAAGGCCAGCTAGCAGAGTGTCAGAGGGGCTCCCTGTAGACCACCCAGCTGCAGAAATGGGATCAGGGGAGAGGGGCCCTTCTCCAGAGACGCCTAACGAGACCTCTGTGGGAGAGGAACAAGCCCTGTGAGATGGGAGCACTGCCCTCAGCCTGAATTGTGTTCCTCTCAACTGTCAAAAGACTATATAAAGGTCCTAAGGTTTTTTAAAAAATTTCAGCTTCGTTGAGGCATTATTGACATAGAAAATCGTAAGATGTTTAAGGCTTACTTTCTGGTGATTTGACATATATGTTGATACACACATTGATAGATACATTGTGAAAAGACTCCCCCCATCTCGGTAGTTAACACAGCCATCACCTCACCTAGATATCTTTGTTTTCTTTTTGGTGAGGACATTTAAATTCTATTCTCTCCGCAAATTTCAATTATTCAATACAGTGTTATCAACTGTAGTCACCATGTTATACGTTCGATCCTCAGACCTTGTTCATCTCATTGCTGAAAGTTTGTGCCCTTTGACCAACCTCTCCCCATTTCCCCTCCCCCCAGCCCCTGGCCACCACTTTTCTACTCTCTGTTTCACCCACTTTGCCTTATTTATTAATTTATTTTCGATTCCATGTATAAGGGATACCATGCACTATTGTTTTTGTCTCTCTGGCTCATCTCACTTACCATAATGCCCTCAAGCTCCATCATGTTGTTGCAACAGGCAAGATTTCCTTCTTTCTCACGGCTGAATAGCATTCCATTGTATGTATATGCCCCACATCTCCTTCACCCAGTCATCTATTGATGGACACAGGTGGTCTCAATATCTTGGCTGTTCTGAACAAGGCTGCAGGGA
>NW_025794792.1:0-39013 GCF_021613505.1 Equus quagga
AAATTGATTTTATACCCTGCAACTTTGCTGTAGTTGTTGATTACTTCTAACAGTTTTCCAATGGATTCTTTGGGGTTTTCTATATATAAGATCATGTCGTCTGCAAACAGCGAGAGTTTCACTTCTTCCCTCCCTATTTGGATTCCTTTTATTCCTTTTTCTTGCCTGATTGCTCTGGCCAGGACCTCCAGTACTATGTTAAATAAGAGTGGTGATAGAGGGCATCCTTGTCTCATTCCTATTTTCAGGGGGATGGCGGTTTTTGCCCATTGAGTATGATGTTGGCTGTGGGTTTGCCATATATGGCTTTTATTATGTTGAGGTAGTTCCCTTCTATCCCCATTTTGTTCAGAGTTTTTTTTTCTTTTTATCATAAATGGCTGTTAGATCTCGTCAAATGCTTTCTTTGCATCTATTGAGATGATCATGTGTTTTTTATTCCTCAGTTTGTTGATGTGCTGTATCACATTGATTTGCGGATGCTGAACCATCCCTGTCTCCCTGATGTGAATCCCACTTGATCATCATGTATGATCCTTTTGATGAATTGTTGAATTCGGGTTGCCAAAATTTTGTTGAGAATTTTTGCATTTATGTTCATCAGTGATATTGGCCTGTAGTTGTCCTTTTTCATGCTGTTCTTGTCAGGCTTTGGTATCAGAGTGATGTTGGCCTCGTAGAATGTGTTAGGAAGTGTTCCATCCTCCCTTGTTTTTTGGAATAGCTTGAAAAGGATAGGTATTAAGTCCTCTCTGAAAGTTTGGTAGAATTCCCCAGGAAAGTCATCTGGTCCTGGGGTTTTATTCTTTGGGATGCTTTTGATTGGTCTTCAATCTCTTTCCTTGTGATTGGTCTCTTCAAATTGTCTGCTTCTTCTTGACTAAGCTTTGGGAGATTGTAGGAGTACAAGAATTTATCCATTTCCTCTAGGTTATCCATTTTGCCGGCATATAGTTTTTCGTACTATTCTCTTATAATCTGTTGTATTTCTGCAGAGTCTGTTGTTATTTCTCCTCTTTCATTTCTGATTTTGTTTATTTGAGCTTTCTCCCTTTTTTTCTTTGTAAGTCTGGCTAGGGGTTTGTCAATTTTATTTATCTTCTCAAAGAACCAGCTCTTTGTTTCATTGATCCTTTCTACTGCCTTTTTTGTTTCAATAGCATTTATTTCTGCTCTGATTTTTATTACTTCTCTCCTTCTGCTGACTTTGGGCTTTGTTTGTTCTTCTTTCTCTAATTCAGTTAGGTGTAGTTTAAGATTGCTTCTTTGGGATTTTTCTTGTTTGTTAAGATGTGCCTGTATTGCGATGAATTTTCCTCTTAATACAGCTTCTGCTGTATCCCATGTGAGTTGGTATGGAATGTTATCATTTTCACTTGTCTCCAGGTATTTTTTGTTTTCTTCTTTAATTTCTTCAATGATCCATTGCTTGTTCAATAGCATATTGTTTAGTCTCCACATCCTTGTGCCTTTCTCAGCTTTTTTCTTGTAATTAATTTCTAGCTTTATAGCACTACGATTGGAGAAGATGCTTGTTATTTCAATTTTTTAAAATTTGTAGAGGCTTGCCTTGTTTCCCAACATATGGTCTATCCTTGAGAATGTTCCATGTGCACTTGAGAAGAATGTGTATTCTGCTGTTTTCAGATGGCATGTTCTATATATGTCTATTAAGTCCAACTGTTTTAGCTTTTTGTTTAGCTCTACTGTGTCTTTGTTGATTTTCTGTCTGGATGATCTGTCCATTGATGTGAGTGGGGTGTTGAGGTCCCCTACTATTATTGTGTTATTTTTGATATATTCTTTTAGGTTTGTTAATAGTTGCTTTATGAACTTTGGTGCTCCTGTGTTGGGTGCATAGATATTTATAAGTGTTATTTCTTCTTGATGAAGTGTCCCTTTGGTCATTATATATTGGCCCTCTATGTCTCTCTTACCTGCCTTATCTTGAAGTCTGTTTTGTCTGATACAAATATTGTGACACCTGTTTTCTTGTGTTTGCTATTAGCTTGGAGTATTGTATTCCACCCCTTCACTCTGAGCCTGTGTTTGTCCTTGGAGCTGAGGTATGTTTCCTGGAGGCAACAAATTGTTGGGTCTTGTTCTTTAATCCATTTTGCCACTCTGTGTCTTTTCATTGGACAGTTCAATCCGTTTACCTTGAGGGTGAGTATTGATGCTTGAGGGCTTAATGCTGTCATTCTGTTGCTTGTTTTCTGGTTTTCCTGTGTTTCCTTTTTTTCTTGTCCTGTATGTTTTAGCCTACCCACTGACTTCTGCAATTTCTTATGCTGAGTTTCTTAGATTTTTCCTTATTTATGTTGTGTCTTTGTTCTGTTTTTTAGTTTAGTGGCTACCCTGAAGTTTGTATTCAGAATCTCGTGCATAACACAGTCCATTTTCTGGTGGCCTCTTACTTACTTAGCCTAGACTGTTTCAGTCCCTTTCCTCCTCCCCTCCTAAATTATTATTTTCATCTCTTATTCCAACTTGTGTTGTGAGTTTGTAGTTAGAGTCATAAGATTGTCTTTGCTTTGGTGATTTACTTCCCTTTATCCTAATGCTATAGTTGAATATTTGCTATCCTATTCTGATTCTATTTGTCTCCTTACTCTGTGTTTTGTGACCCCTTTCTCCCTTTTTTCCTTTTTTCAGGTATGACAGCCTTCTTGAGGATGTCTTGTAGTGGAGGTCTTGTGACTACGAAGTCCCTTAGCTTTTGTTTGTCTGGAAAAGATTTAATTTCTCCCTCATAGCTGAAGGATATTTTTGCTGAACAGAGTATTCTTGGCTGAAGATTTTTATCCTTTAAGGTTTTGAATATGTCACTCCAATCTCTCCTAGCTTGTAAGGTTTCTGTAGAGAAATCCACTGAAAGTCTGATAGAGGTTCCTTTGTAGGTTATTTTCTTCTGCCTTGCTGCCCTGAGTATTCTTTCTTTGTCATTCATTTTTGCCATTTTTACTGCTATGTGCCTTGCAGTAGGTCTTTTTACATTGAGAAATCTAGGAGATCTGAAAGGTTCCTCCACACACACTTCTCTCTCAATCCGTAGATTTGGGAAGTTGTTCTCTAATATTTCGTTGAGCACACTTTCTGCTCCATTTTCCTTTTACATGCCCTCAGGAATTCTGATTACTCTTAAGTTGCATTTTCTCATTGAGTCAGTTATTTCTCGGAGATTTTCTTCAGTTTTTTAAAATTCTTGGTTCTCTTTCTTCCTCTGTCTGGAGCCATTCAGCCTATCTTCAATTATGCTAATTTGCTCCTCTATGGTGTCTACACGGGCATTCAGGAATTCATATTCTGTTTTATCTGATCCATTTTATTTTTCATCTCTAGTGTTTCTCATTGATTCTTATTTATAGTTTCAATCTCTTTTGTGAAGTAACTCCAGAACTCGTTGAGCTGTTTCTCCATATTTCCCTTTACCTCATTGAGTATTTTGATGATAGCTATTTTGAACTCATCTTCACTTAGTTTACCTATTTCCAAGTCCTCAGGACATACTTCTGTATTTTTATTGTTTTCCTTTTGGTCTGGAGCGTTTATAAATTGTTGGATGGTAGAGGAGCGGTTTTTGCACATGATGCTATTATTCAGTTGCAATTACAGTCTGTCGCCACTAGATGGGGGTTGATAGCCCTGTGTTCTGAGCCCTCCACCTTCAGGGGTGATGGTGGTGTGCAGGGCCAGATGGGGGAGGAGGGGCACTTTCTCTTGCAAGCCAACCTGGATTCGGATCAGCTCTCGCTTTCTGGTCTCCCGGGGCCCTGGCTTGATGGGGTCCCCCCAAACGAAAGCTTCCCCCATTAGAGGGTTTCCACTGCAAGGGCAGTGGGAGTCCTGGACAATCCCATGGATGTGAGGCCCTTCCCCTGCTCCTTCCCTCACCTGCGGCAGTGATCCCAGTCTCTAGGGGAGGGAGCAAAGATCTCTCTTACCCTGTTCCAGCTCCTCCGAGGGCGGCTCCAGCCTCTCCGCCCTCCGTCATTTGGCTGCTGTGGGTCTCTGACGATTTCTGTTATTAGGATTTTTTTTTTTTGGTTGGAAAGCAGTTGCTCTTTTTGGTTGTAATTTGGAGGGGAGAGAGTCCCAGGTGAGCTCATGCCGCCATGTTGCTGACATCACCAGACTGCTCTTGCTTTTGATTCTCCTTTTTGTATCTGGATCACAGACATGTATTTCCTTGGATTTTAAAAAATTGCAGTAATTTTTCAATTCAGCATTTCTAAAGGCTTTCAGTGAGAAGAATTCTATGTTAGCTTAGAGAGAATTGTTTCAAAAATCCAGAAAAGTATACTTTCATGAAGGACAACACCCATAGAGAGAGGTGCACAAGTCATAAGTGTACTGGATTTTCACAAAATAGTCATTGGGATAAGCAACACTCACATCAAGGAAAAACATTTCCAGCAAGTGGGAAACACTCTTGAATCCTATTCAGTCATAAACCAACTCCCCTCCCGAAAATAATCATTATCTTGATCTTTAACACCATAGATGAGTTCTGTCAGGTTTTGATAGAATAGAATTATATAGTGGATATCCCTCTATCTCATTCTCTCACCCAACATTATGTCACAGGTTCTTACCCCTGTTGCTGTGTGACTGTAGTTTATTCACTCTCATGGTTATAAGGTGTTCCATTATATGAATAGATCACTTTTCTTGTCCTCCACTGTTCACAGGCATTTGTGTTATGTCTGGATTTTACAAATAGCACTGCTGTAAATAACTTTTTCATGTATTTGGCACACATGTGGATCATGCCTATTGGGTACATAACTAGGAGTAGAAATGCTAGGTCATATGGTGACAGAATGTTTGGCTTTAGTAGGTACCACCAAACTATTTTTCTAAATATTTTAATCAGTTTACTCTCCCACTAGCAATATATGAGACATACAATTAATCCAAATTCTTGCCAACAATTGATTTTGTCTGATTTTTCATTTTAGCCATTCAGGAAGGTGTGGAGTGATGTCACATTATGGTTTAACTTGAATTTCCCCTCTGAATAAAACTGTTGAGCAATTTTTCATAAATTTATTAGCCATGTAAATATCCTCAATAGGATGAGGAACTGGTCTAATTGTTAGTGACTGAATGAGGCTCTGGTAATATGCCAGCATCTTTTAACTGTTATGATCCTTTTACTATAAGGGATCTGTGGTCAAAGACCAGAGGGTGGCCCGTGGTATAATAAAAAAATATTTGGTTTTTGTCCTTGGTTCCTGGTTCAGGGCTTCCCAAACACTTGGAATCTGCTGAGTGATGAGTATCTTAGGGATGCTAATGAGATGACTCTTGGCTGAGGGATCCTAGATAGCTTCAGGGTGGGGGCTGGATTCTGAAAGACCAAGCCATGATTAGAAGGTTGGAACTTTCAGCCTTACTCCTCAGACCCTAGGGAGAGGGGCTGGAGGTTGAGTTCAATCACCAATGGCCAATGATTTAATCAATCATGCCGACATAATGAAAATTCTATAAAAAATGACAGAATTCAGAAAGCTTATGAATTGGTGAACACATCCACATGCTGGGAGGGTAGCTCACTCCAACTCCACAGTGACAGAGGGTCCTGTACTTGGGACTCTTCCAGACTTTGACCTATGTACCTCTTCATCTAGCTGCTCACTTGTATCCTTGATAGTAAACTGTAATAGTAAGCATAGCATTTTCCTGAGTTCCATGAGCGTCTAGCAAATTATCAAACTTGAGTGGAACTCAACTTTGTAGCTAAGTCAGACAGATGTGCAGGCAACATGGGGAGCTGATACTTGAGACTTGTGTCTGAAGTGAGGGCAGTCTTCTGGGACTGAGCCCTTAACCTGTGGGGTCTGATGCTAACTCCAGGTAGTTAGGGCCAGAATTGAGTTGAATTGCAGGACATCCACATGGTGTCTGAGAATCAGAGAATTGGTTGGGTGGAGGAAAACAATTCCTCACCATCCCACAAAGAAATTCAGAGTAAGAGTAAGCAAGTAAACCTCTACCTTGGATGTCATTTATTAGTCACCTGTTCTTCCACCCAAACCTGAGTGCCTACAAAGTACCAGATGGAGTTCCAACCTCAGATCATTGCTGAAATCTGTCATTCTTTTTCCATCCTTTGCCCCCCCCCCCCCCCCAGCACCTACATTAGAAGAATTGAACACTTAAAGAGTCATGGTAGGAGGAAGAGCCATCTCTTTTCACAAGAGAGGAAAATCCACTTTCCCAAACATTCACGCAGTTGGCCACAGCTTAGGCTCCTCCAGTCAGGTGACCACATGTCAGACTGTGACTCAGGAGGTGGTGACATGGAGAGGCTGGAATTGTGCAGATTGCATTTGGCAAGAATGGCATGAGTGGCAGTTAAAACATCCAGTTGCCAGGAGCAGCAGTGACAACAGTCCCGCCCCAGGATCCAGTGTCCATCATGACAGGTGTCAGTGGTGTGAGCAGTGCCAAGCAGCAAGCTAGTGGTTCCTATGTGGGACCCGACCTAGACTGGATTGTGAATTTTCTTCCTGTGTAGACTCAAGCCGGTTCTGTGGTCTTCCCTAAAATAATATTAGTCCCCAGTATCATATATATATATATATATATATATATATACACGTATATGTGTATATATATATACACACATATATACGTGTATATATACATATAACTTTATGTCTAAATTAGACAAATTTTGGATTCCACTGTTTGCTCCAAGAAGTGAGTGAAAAATCTATCTGGGGAATAATTTCAGAGAGCAAGGATTCAGAATTTTTTGTTTTGGTGAACTATGAACCACTTCCTAAATCTTCGACTATAGCCCATGGGAGAGGAAACAACATGTATTTCCTGACATCACATCTCATAGTTGACAATATAGGTCCTCCCTTTTCTTTTCTAGGGAAAAAAAAATTAATGTGGATTTAAGACCTCCTCCCTACCCTGTGCACTCTCTGTCACTGACCTCAGTAGTTCCCAATCTGACTGAGCATTGCTTGTGGGGCTTCTTACAAAATACTCAGGCCTCTCCCCAGACCCCGGATCTCAGAGCATTAGACACAAGACCAAGGAATCACTTATTTCACAAGCCCTACAGGTGAGCCTGATGCACAGCCATGTGGGAATCCCGGTCTATGTTCTTGCTACTGAATGTGTGACCTGAAGACCAGGAGCATCAGCATCTTGTTATAAACCCAGAATCTCATGCTCTACTCCAGACTTTCTGAATCTTAACCACATGTCCAGGGGATTCCTGGGCACAGGGAAGTTTGGGACTCCCTGATCTCTGTGCCTTCTAGACGCGGTATCAGAACTGTGCGTTCTGTTCTGGGTGTGTGGTCTGATCAGATCCCTTAGCACTGGGGGGGCCAGAATTCAGTCCTTGTTCCTTTCTCTTCTCTAGTCATCACACCCTTGGTAACTTCATTGGTTCTCAGGCTTTAAATAGCATTTTTATGGTATCATCTTCCAAATTTACTTCTCCAGCCCAGACATTTTTCCTAAACTCCAGACCCATCTGTCCAACTGCCGATCTGCAACCTCACTTGCATTTCTAATAGACATCTCATATTCAACTTCCCTTAAACCAAGTTCCTGTAAATATGTTCCTTCCAGAGTCTTCCCCGTCTCTGCTGACAGCAACTCCATCTTTCTACTTGCACACTCCAAAATCTTGGGTATCCTCCTTGACTCCTCTCTCATTCCCAGATTAATCCATTAGGAAATGCGGCAAAGTCCATGTTCAGAATGTATCCAGATCCAGTCACTTCCCACTCTTTCCACTGCTCACACCAGTGGAAGCCATGGCCTCCTCTAGCCTGGAACCCTGCCCTGGTTCCTGCTGCTTCCCCAGGGCCTCCCTCGCCTTTTGCCTCCCAGTTCTGCTCTCAGCACAGTAGCCACAGTGATCCTTGTAAAGGAGAAGTCATACCATGTCCCTCTCCTGCTCTAAGCTGTCTTGCAACTCCCCATCTCACTCAGAGCAAGGGCAAAACCCTTCTAACATCCTCCAGGCCTACATGGTCCGGCGGTATTGCTCTCCTGCAGCCATACTGACCTCCTCACTCTTGCCAGGACACATAGACACACTGCTGCCCTGGCACATTTGCACTGGAAGCCCCTGCCTGGAAAGCACTTCCCCCAAACATCTTTGTGGATAATTCCTCATGTCCTTCACATCTTTCCTCAAAGTCACCTTCCCAGTGAGGCCCACAGTGACCACCCCAGTTAAAAAAGCCATCTTCCTTGTTTCCACCCCCACCCTCTGGATCACCTGCCCCACTGCATTTTTTCCATGGTACTTACCACTTTCTAACATAAACACTCTCCTTATTCACTATGCTTATAGCACAAAGTCTGTCTCTTCCCACTACAACATATGCTCCACAAGGCCAGCAACTTCTGTTTTCACTTCTACTTTTTATCTGTTTCACAGATGCAAAGATAGTATGTGATACATCCGGCACATAACCAATATCGGTTGAATGAATGATCAGTGTAGAGCACCTCCATATTCTAGAGACAGTATCTTTATTAACATAACCTCAGGCACATGCTGTTTCGTGGCAGCAACAGCACAATGTGCACTCACATTGACATCAATGCCACTTGTACTTTTCTCACAAGTGTTGCTCTCCCCTCCCTCTTCTTCCATCCCTCCCTCCCACACCAACCCTCCTACACACCACAGCACACATTTGTCTCTTCAGAAAACAATAAATGATCTTTGACTTATGCGTCCTATTTCCCAACCAAATATAAATCTAAATTAGACTCTGTTTTATACATCATGAGCTTGGACTGGAGCCAGCACTAGGATGACTGGAGCTCAGGGCCAGGAGAGAGGGCAGGCTGCAGAGCAGGAACATCCCAACAGGATCTTATCTAGGATGAGAAATGATGGGATCCCTTCCTCTCTGCTAATTCCAGAATCTGGTTCCTTTGAGAGGTTGGGACAAGGTGGAAATGACAATCAAGGCCTAGAAGGAGGCAGAGATGGACGAGCCTGAAAATTCATCTCTGGACACCAGAGACGCCTCTTTGCAGGGGCCACTGGCCTTGTGAGGACAATGACAGGCCAAACAACTCTAGCTGCTGTCAGAGACGGGACACCCAGAGGAGAATGAGACCACAACTTGTACACAAGAACAAGAACAAGAACAAAAACAAAGAAACAACAAATAAACACCCAAAAGTGGGGCTGAAGGTCAAACCCAAGCCTGAGCCTAGGCTGACCCGGCCCCAGGAAGCCCTCACTGTCCAGGGTCCTGGAGACATGACAAAGACCAGGTGATGTCTGAGTCCCTGAGATCACAGGTGCTGGTGGGACAAAGTTCTACTTAAGGGACAAGGACAAAGGAGCGGAGAGATGACCCAGCTGAGGAGTGACTACATCCCACCCCACGATGCACTGAGCACTGAGTGGACACAGGTCCCATCCATGCTTGGCTCCTCACAGCCTTCTCCTGTCCCCACCTGCAACAGACTCAGCACAGCAAACATATGGATTCTGGAAGGTTCTCAGTGCTTCATTCCTTTCCTCTCTCAAATTTTTGGAATCTTCTCCTTTAACTAACCCATTGATCCCTCATGGCAAGAATTTGAAAAAACAAATTGGTATCTAGATTCTTATTTTCAAGAAGGAAGTAAGAAGTTGCAGCTCAGGGCAACAGGAAGGTATGACAGGGATGGAACCAGCCCTGCCTCTGCGGGAACAGGAAAGTCAATCAGGAAAGAGAACAGAGGTCAGTGAGGGGAGGGGATTGTGGGACAGACCAGTCTCCCCACCTCCTCACATTATGCTATTAGGAATGCAGACACATTCAGATGCCCTATACAGAGATTCCTGAAGTCACAGTGTGGGGTGGGGCAGGAACAAATCTTGCATCACTCAGTCTCCCACAAGGCAGCTGTCTCACACTACAGAAGAAAATAATTTTGAACAAATTTAAGCCAGTTGCTGTAATTGGTGACATTCTAAATGGCCCACCACATGCTCAAAATGTTCCAACCAAAGAATCCCCATAACTCAGTCTGTTCCCTCTGCCCCAACCCCTCCCATTTTAGGCCCTCCAGGGTCTCACCTTTAGGAGGAATGAGAGACACATCAGAGTCCTTGGCACTGTCACCACCTGGAGTAGAACAAAACAGAACTCGGTCAGAGCCCACAGGAGATGAGACTAAGGGAGGAACTCTGGGGTGGGTGAGCTCCCTCATGGGCTCCTGTCTACACTATCTCAGGGATCACCCCCCTCTCCATACTTACTTGTAGACTGAGGGTAGCTCCCTCTTTTTCCACCTGTGGGAAGAAAACATCCTGTGAGAAGCCAGTAAGCACGCAGGGCCATGAGGTCCTAAAGGAACCTAGTCCTGAACACCAGAGAAGTTTCCAGGACTGTGATAACAGACCTAAGGGAGGATCAGGAAACCTAGCAATGGTACATGTGTAGGCACAGGACCAACTGCCCTCCTGGATGTCTGTCCTCATCAACAACCTTCCCCTTTGACCTGTGACTGCTGGGAGTCAGGTCCCCATCACCAGACTCATCAAGATGATAAATCTGTCCTTCATTTCCACATGTGCTTTACTAAACAGTGTCAGCCCCAGACTAGGAAAGCACATGTGGCTATGGATGGGACTTCCCATTAATGAGGCAGGACAAACTTCTACCTGGGCTTGAAACCCCAAGTATGACAAGAAAACTCAGATCCCACCCCTTCCCTACCTGAGCGCTTCTTCCTCCACATCACAGCTCCAGCCACCACAGCTCCAGTGACCACAGCTCCAAGGAGAACCAGGCCAACAATGATGCCCACAATGGTGATGGTGGACTGAAGTGGCGGCTCTGGGGAGGGAAGGAAAGGTGAGGGCCCTGACCCCAAGGCCTCAGCCCTGACCCTGCTGAAGGTCTCCAGAAGGGCTCCTGATTTCCCTGAGAAGAGGCTCTGAGCCCACGGCTCCCTCCTTACCCCATCTCAGGATGACGGGCTCGGGCAGCCCCTCATGCTGCACACGGCACGTGTATCTCTGCTCCTCTCCAGAAGGCACCACCACAGCAGCCCACTTCTGGAAGGTCCTGTCCCCTGCAGGCCTGGTCTCCACAAGTTCCATGTCCTGGGTCAGGTCCTCCCCATCACGCTGCCAGGTCAGGGTGATCTCCGCAGGGTAGAAGCCCAGGGCCCAGCACCTCAGGGTGACCTCATGGTCAGAGATGGGGTGGTGGGTCACCTGTGTTTTTGGGGGGTCTGAGGAGAAGGGTCATAAAATTCAGGAAGTTTGCATCTGTCTTAGTCCACTGAAGTAGGGCTTATGTGACCATCTTGAAAATGGACAGGACAATTAGGGAAGGGAGCACAAAACCCAGACACCAGTCTGGACACAGGCTTCTGGGATAATCTCTTATTGTTTGGAAAGTTCTAGAATCAGAGTGAGATGGCCCAGTGTAGGAGGCAGGTCTTTGATAGAGGCTGAGTGACTCAGAAAAGTTGGAGTCAGACCTCAAACACACTGGGTGTGGGGCCGAGAACAAGGCCTGAAAGATTCCCAGAGCTGCTGCCAGAGTCAAAGGGAACCACTTGTCACTTATGTCAGGGAGGGTTTCCCAGTCCATCCCTGGAGACTGGATCCCTTAATGTCCTTGAGAGGAAGGCGGGCCCTATGGAGGAGTCACCCTCTGGTACTGGAACTGAAAATCCAGTTGGACTTAGTCTCCTGACCCACAGGACAGGGGTGTTCTGGTGTCATGCTATTTTCTTCCACTCCTTGTAGAAGGCCCTCAGCGCAAGGGGACATTAAGGAGGCCCCGTGGCCCCTCGTACCTATGCGCTGCAGCATCTCCTTCCCGTTCTCCAGGTGTCTGAGGAGCCACTTCACACACTTGTCCTTCACGTAGGCCTTGTGGCGCTCCAAAACACCACTTGTCTCCCACTTGTGCAGGGTGATCTGAGCTGCTATGTCTGCCACGGTCCAGGAGTGCAGGTCCTCGTTCAGGGTGAGGTAGTCATCACCGTCATAGGCGAACTGACTGTATCCACGGAGGAGGCGCCCGTCTGAGTCCACGTAGCAACCATGCATCCACTGGAAGGTGTGAGACCCTACCCCATTCCCATGGTCAGTCCCACCCATTTAGCCCCACCTCAGTGGCCAGCCTTTCCCACTTAGCCTTGTTGCGCTGGCAGCCCCACCCCCACCCCAATTAAACCTAAACTGAAAAAGAAACCTAGGGAAAGTCCCTGCAGGCTCTTCCCTGGTGGAGACGCCAGTGGGTCCCGCAGTGTTGGGGTTGTGGAATTGAAAAAAGATGGAGTCTGTGATGTTAGGGCACTAAAATGGAGCGAGGCAGATATGAAGAGAGGAAGAAATTCCTCCTTCAGGATGAACTCTTGAACTCATTAGATAACTGAAATGCTTCTGCAAGTCTTCTTAAGGACAGTAAGATCTTGGAGATGGAGACCTCATTCCCAAGGATGATAAGGTTATCAGGACAGAGACCTCCTTCTTATCAGAGTCATCATCCACATTCCTAAATTTAATGCTCTGTTTCAGCGGACCTTCACTTCCATGATTACCTTGTGCCTGGAATTTGTTAAAGGATATTCCTTCCCTTTTTTTTCTTTGCCTTTGTTAGCTCCGACTACAAGGCCTTCCTTTGCCCTTTCAGAGGTGGAAAACACAATTCAAAGGCTACTTGAATTTATGTTTTCCCCAGGCTACAGTCCTAACGAACCCTGAATAAACATCTTTTTGTTTAATTTACCTTATAATTGGTTGACATTTCTTGGTGTAGATAGTAGGATCCAGAGCGACCATTCGGAATCCCCAGTGCAGCCAAGGATGTGTGGAAGATACCTCCAAAGAGACCACCAATTTAGATGTCCCCACCAGCAAGCCTGGAAATCTAGTGGTGAGTCCTGGATCTGAATTTCCCAATTTTTAAGGTTGATATTTAGGTCAAACTGATCTTTACTTGGGTATTTCTGGTTATAGTCAACTCTTCCATTTCCGAAGGAAGATTCTGTATCTGCTTAAGGCAGGAGGTTCAGATTCAAGGATTTCTTTTTTGTCCTCATGCCTTTGGAGAGGATTCTGTCCTCATCTTAACTAGGGAGAGGATTCGTGTTTAAGGACTTTTCTTGGTGAATGTTACTGTAGCTTTAGTAGTTTTTTGTCTTATTAAAGTGGCCACATCCTCTTACAATTCAAAGTTTGGCCGTTCTTGATCATCAGTGCAGACCCCTTAACTTCTCCTGTCACCCAAATGAGGGTCCTCTGAGTCTGAAGATAAGAGACATTGATCCTTATGACCGCTTTTGGGGTGTTTCTAGGCGACTAGAAACCTAGCAGAAGTGTGAGAACTCTGTCTGTGACATGCAGTGGTTTCACAGGGCCTCTCAATCTAAGATTATACCTGTTCCTGGGTCACAAGAAACTTCATGAGCTCATCTGGGAGCTACAAATAAGGGACTGGTCATCCTAGTACCTTGAGCAACCTGACACTGCCTGGTGTCCAGGATATTCTGAGATGTAAGAGAGAGACCAATGGCCCATGGGGACATTTTGGGAAGTGGTCCTTGCAAGCAGCCCATACCCAACCGAAAACATATACCTTCCTGCCTTGATCAACCAAGAACAACCCTCTCTAAATTATAGGGAGCAACTGTTCCAGAACAACCATCAATAATCACCCTCTCTTGGGAACTCCAGCTGGTTTTATTTTTAAGAACTATGGTCTGTCCTCTTGTAAATTTTTGTCCCAGTGGACTGATAATTCTAAAGATGATTTAAAATTACGTAGCCACTTTGGGGCACCTTTGAGCTTCCAAAACTTGTCTTTTTGTGCACTAGATTTGAGAACTGTAGAACAGACAGATTAAATGCAATCTTTAGTTTCTAAAGAATCAAGTGTGCCACCTTCTGGCATACCTGCTTAAAAGCCATGGTCTTGAAAGCTGTAAATATTTACAAAGAACAGCAAAATCTTACTAAGCTTCCTTTGTGTCCTGAGAGCTGGCATGGTAAGCATCAGATTGGGGTCCCCAAAATATGGCTGGAAAGAAATGCAGGTTGTATCCTATTTGTGGTCAGACACGACTGGACAGAAATGTGGGTTGAACTCCATTTGCAGCTAGGGTCCTACCAACTGCCACCAGCCTCAGGGTAATTACATTGGCTATTAGAAGGAATGTTCCAATTACATAAGATCATTTAAGAAGTATACTTAAAAGCAAAGGCTTCAAAATTCCAAAATAGCCTTATTGAAAGTTGTGTTACAAAAAGCTAATGAAAAATTAAATTATAAAACGTCCCTAAAAGAAAAGACTGTATAAAAGTCTATTAAGTTATGGCTTTACAAATGCCCCCATAATCTACCTTCAAGACAGGGCCCAGTATGAGCCTCTCCCAGAGTTAATGAGATTGACAGATTTTTGGGGAAACTGCTATGTTATTCCATTAAACAGTCAAGGGGAGACAAAATTAAAAATAAATGGAGTTATTTAATGCTGCCAGAAATATTTACTGTTTGCCTTGGCTGAAACTTGACAAAATATTTGAAAAGATTTAGTAATTTATGATCAAAAATTTGGCCAAATTAGGAGGTGATATTCAGAACCTGACAAACATTTTTTAACATAAGCCTTCTTCTCTAAGTTAAAATAAGAGGGAAAGAAGCAAATTAAGGATGGCGTAGTTGGAGAGGTAGATAAGCTATGATGTTTAAGTTACAACTCAATTTCTGAGGATTTGAGAGCTCCTGCACACTTACCTTACAAACCTTTGCAAAAGCGGAAATTCAGCTCTGGAGGCAGTCCACATTCCACCCATTCCCTTTTGCCAATCCCAAAAACCTCCCCTATTTAACTCAAAAAGCCTGTAACCTTTCCAGGAACTGTCAGCTAGATCACCACCAATTCCTCAGCAGATAACCTTAGTTTATTCCATCTGCCACAAACACAGCTGGGATCTAACTATTCTTTCACAAATCACTGAGTTTTGCACTGTATCCTATTCATTGCAAAAATTTAATGAAAATTATTTAAAGTCTCTACTTGCATCTATCTATATATCTATGTATTTCTATATAGATGCATTATATATAGGTGATATTTTTCTACCTTGTAATAGCATAACTTCTAAAAGAGCTCTATTTAATTGGCTTAAAGTAAGTGTTTATATAAATTATTTCTAAACGTAATAGGAACTAACCCAAATGTTGTTCAAGTTAACGTGATATAAAATAATCTTTGATAACTGAAAGCTTATTTAAGTTTGTTAGTTTGATTGAAATAGCATGTTTTCAGAGTTATCAGCACTGGATATGATGCAGACATTCAGCCTTCATTCTATCTCGGTTAATAGTCAAATAAGCTCATGTTATCTCTGTTACAAACTGTGCCAGCAAAAATAACTTAGACTGATAGATGATTTTGTCTAATGTCTCGTGAAGTTTTTGTAGGCAACTAAACATAATTATTGAAAAAAGTAAACTAAATAGATATAAATGAGATAGGAGTTTATAGATAAAACTTTTAGAAATAATTACATTTTATGGCATATGTATCTAAAATAGCTTCCAAAATCTCTTTGGTAACATGAAATTTTGAAGTTGTGCTGGTTAAATTAAATGACAGAAAACTCATTGACTAGATTATTTTCAAATAGGATAAAATACTGAAACATTGCTTGCTAAACAAGTCTGTGTTTACCTACTTTTGTCTTCTTATTACAGAGAAACTAAAAGATGTTTGGCTCTATTAGTAAACATGTCTTGTGCTTTATTAAAAGTTTTTGCTTTATGAAGTAGTATGTTCGTAGAAATTATGAAAAGTATTTATAAATTTGCCAAGCCATGGAATGCCAATGTAAAAGACAGTTCATAATTGCTTACTTCTTAGTTTGCGCTAAAAATTAAGTTTTTTAAGTGTTAAATTTCTAATTAATATGTTTGATTACAGTCACTAAAATTAATAAGGGAAATACCTCTGTATACAAGGAAAGTAAGATATATGTTTTCAGTAAAGAAGGTATAAGGAATAGAGATATTTTTGTTTGTTTTGTTAAGAAAGTAAATTGTCCTAAAGTACTAGGAAGGAGGGAAGGCATGGGACAAATTCTGAATGTAAAAGAGAAAGTTATAGCAGATTTGTGAAAGAAGAACCCTGAGAAAAGAGTTCTGTGCATGGTCAAGGTGGCTAAGATTGAAATGAATTTAATTAAGTAAATGAATTTTAATATCAAAACTAAGCTGGTGCAAAATTAGAATTGTGTTCTCTCTCTCTCTTAAAAGCATAGTTTCCTTAGACTTTGTTTGCTCTCGATAGATTCTGAAAGGTTTTTCTTCACCTCTGAGTAAGTCTACCTAAAAGGCAAGGATTCTATGGTATGTCAAAATAATTTCCTATGTTCAAAAAGCTTAGGTCTCTATTAAGACAGCTAAGGTTTTGTTGTTGTTGTTGTTGTTGTTTTTAACTGTTTAACTCTCTAGGAGTGCCTTTAACATCTTCTGTTGTTACTTGGGTTAAATGGATAACTAAGCATTGTTGCACAGTGACCCATGATCCTATTTGACCAAGTGTTTTAAAACCTTTTGATATTATTGACAAACTTCCCCAAAATTAAAATCCTAAATAAAGTCTTTCTTCTGATGTGAAAGAAACTGAGAATTTCCAGCAGGTCCCTGGGTCTTCTCCAAGAATTTGTTCTCTTTTCATATAAAGAGGGAGATACTAAGCTAATTAGGTTTATTTGGTACGTTAAATTGCATGGGAAGCATTTTCAAATAAACGATGATAAACCTTTTAGGTTATATTGTGTGGGTGAACGTTATTAATCTAAGTGTTTTAAAAATTATATAAAATTCTGAAAAATCTGACATGTCCTGGTATAATTCTAGTCATTATCTTAAAATGTGTGTTATAGATTTCCTTGTCAACTGCATTATAATCATATCTTTAACCATGTCTTTTGCCATTTACAGACAGTTAATTGTTTTACTCTGATGCTTTCTTTCCTGCTTTTTCTCCCCAAATCCCCCCAGATATAGTTGTATATTTTAGTTGTGGGTCCTTCTAGTTATGGCATGTGGGATGCCACCTCAGTATGGCCTAATGAGCGGTGCCATGTCCGCGCCCAGGATCCGAACTGGTGAAACTCTGGGCTGCCGAAGTGGAGCACGTGAACTTAACCACTTAGCCATGGGGCCGGCCCTATACACTGATGCTTTTGTAAATATGTTTCATCTTCAGAGAGATTCATGGAAAGGACTCTGATACTTAACTCCAGAATATAGGTTTCTGATGAACTTTTGGATCATAAAACTGAACTGGATTTAAAGAAATCTTTTGTCTTAAGCTATCAACAATTGGTAAGCTATACCTTTGTAAACAAAGATGAAACATTTACTTTTTTCCCTTCCTGATCCCTCTAGAATTCAGAATGTCTCAGTTAGTATTCTTATTTTCACTTACATAAATAATCAGGCCAAGTTTTTAATCTAAACAAATCAGTTTTACTGTGAGTATCTTTGGTAAAAATTGAGTGTAACTGTGGATGGAAAAGTCATGTTGCACCTTTGCAGATGCTGGATTCTAGTCCTGTTAATTGTCTTTGAGGTTTTGTTATACACCTACAGAGTGGACTCCTCTCTAAGGTATTGCCTTTTGGTCTCGCCCACTGCTTGCAGTGTTCTCTCTGGAAAACGTGAACTAATCCCACATGGGATGGTCACCAGCAGATCAGTGTCTATTGGTCCACAACCTTCTGCTGATCCCTTGTTGTCTTACGGTAGTATGACCACCTACTGTAAGTCTCTAATGTTTTATATTCAAGGCTATCATCAACAGGATTAAGAAGCTTTCCTGGATTTTAATTTAAAGGATCCTGTTGGTCACAGTCTAGAGCCTGGTAACTGGGTGTTCTGGAAGCAACATCAGAAGAAGACAACTCTTGAGCCTCATTGGAAAGGACCTTACCAAGTGCTCCTAACCATTTACACTACTGCAGATCTGGAAGGCGTTTAAGCTTGGAGATACATCTCACAGCTAAAAAAATTTCCACCTGACGTCTGGCCCTGTACAAACCCTGGAGACCTCCAAATGAAACTGTCTAGGAAGACAAGCTGCTGACATCTGAGGCAGACAGCTGTCCCAAGACCCAGGGTCAGGCCTGTATATGTACTTCTACAACTATTTTAATATTACCATTGTCATACTGTTCAACTGTCATTTAAGATTTTTCTGATTCTGTGTTTGTTTTTCCAAAACCATGTCTGAATGGCCGTCAGATAGCAATATCTTTTTACAGTGGGCTCATTCCTTCACTATATACAAAAATCAGCCTAACTGTTGGACGTATGGGACAAACCTTTGGCCCTGGCTTCCACCTGGGTGGTTAGGTCATTGCACTCTAGGTTTTCCCTTGGATGCAAGAAAGGATTTGCCCTAAATTAGCAAATGTCACTAATCTCCCTTTTCCTCAAAACCAGATGGACTTGTACAGTTTTTAGTTAGCTGGCTTCCTACAGGCATCAACACATTTCTGTGGTCCAGATTACAACTCCTAATTCTATTACTACTTGAAATCTTTCTGTTGATCATGATATGTAAACTAACCACTGTTTTCTTTACTCACTGTTGTAAAACTAGCATTCAGGCCAACGTGATGGTCTGATGAAGACCAGAGCCAATATGTGCACTTGATTTCCCAAGTATTTACACATCCTCATGAATTTGGCCTTCCGTCATCTTGTCTGCCTTGTTGCTCAAACGTGGCTCTGCTTAACAATAAATAAGAGAATAGCTTTATAACCTCATTCCTATTTCCCCTCACTGAGGGACTAAAGGGATCCAGGTTAGGTGCCATCCACCCTGGTCACAAAGGACTAATAAAGATTGATTATCAATGTTACTATTCTAGTTGATTCTGATCAAAAGAGGGAGCCATGGAATGGAAAAAAGTTGGAGTCTCTCATGTTAAGGCACTAACATGGAGTGGGGCAGGCACAGAAAGGAGTAGAACAAATTCCTCCTTCAGGAGAGCTCTTGAACTCATTAAGTACCTGAAACGTGTCTGCAAGTCTTCTCAAGGACACTAAGATGATCTCGATGGAGACCTCATTCTCAAGGATGATAAGAATATCAGGACAGAGATCTCATTACTATCAGAGTCATCTCCCATATTCCTAAATTTAATGGCTTGTTTAAAGGGACCTGCACCCTCATGATTATCTAGTGCCTGCAACTTGTTAAAGGACATTCCTTCCCTTTTCTCTTCTTTGCCCTTATTAGCCACGACTATAAAGCCTTATCTTCTCCCTTTCAATGGTGCAAAGCACAGTTCAAGGGCTACTTGAATTTGTGTTTTCCCCGTGCTGCAGTTCTAACAAACCTCAAATAAACGTCTTTTTAAGTCTATCAGAATCTACCTCATAATCGGTGGATAGGGCGAATCTCGGACGAGACCAAAAACTCACATGGAACCGGCCTTTCCGTGGGGGTGGGGAATCGTGACCTGGATTTGGCTCAGTCACTAACCGGCTTTGCTAAGGTTGTAGTAGTCAAGCAAAACGTTAAGTTCCACTCGGAAATTCTGTGCAATGTTCTTGTAGTTCCGCGTCTCTTCTTCCCAATACTGCGGCCCCTCCTGCTCCATCCAGGGCGCCCGCGGCTCCATCCTCGGACTCGCGGCGTCGCTGTCGAATCGCACGAACTGCGTGTCGTCCACGTAGCCGACGGCGATGAAGCGGGGGTCCCCGCGGCCGGGCCGGGACACGGCGGTTTTGAAATATTTCATGGAGTGGGAGCCTGGGGGCGGGGAGGAGCTGAGACCCGGCCCGACCCTCCTTCCTGACGAGGGTCCTCGGGTTCGAGGATGATGGGGCTGGGAGGGGGGCGGGGGGTAGGGGCTCGGGAGAGGGAAAAGCGGAGACGGGCGGGGACTTAGAGGCGGGAAGAGGAAGGGGTGGGTAAAGGGAGAGGTCAGGACGGGGCAGGACCGAGATGGGAGGCTCTGGGCTAGTGTCAGCGAAGACGCGCCTTCCCCGAGTGTCCTGCGTCCCCCCCGCGCGGTCCCCTCGCTCTGCCCCCCGCAGACGCCGCCTCCTCCCGACCCAGCGCTCACCAGCCCAGGTCGCGGTCAGGGTCAGGGCCCCCGAGAGCAGCAGGAGGAAGGTTCCAGGCGCCGTGACTCTCATTCTCAGGGTCTACAGAGAATCTGAGTTCTGGACGGTGGTGGAGACTTTGCAACTGGGAGCAGTGGAGACTCTGATTGGCTTCTCTAGAAACCGCACACGCAATAGGAGTGAGAACTGGGGCCGCGTCATGAGTCTTCAGGCAGGAGGGGCTGACACAGGTTGTGAGAGGGGGAAGTGAAGCTCAGGGAGACGGGGACTCCCCAACACTGAGCTTTCCTGCCCCAGACGCTGCCCTCGGACCTGAGACCCTGAGAGCCACGTCCGGGGACCTGGGACTTTGCCCTGACCCCTCTCCTCCTGCCCCGAGAGCTCTTTGTCACACCGTCTCCCTGAGTCCTGGCCCAGGGGCTGTCTGAGGAAACCAGGGAGAGACCCCCAGGCTGGGCTCAGCCCCTTTTCCTCCTCTTACTGGAATCCCTCTCCCTGAAATGGCCTCCCTGCCTCTGAAGAGCAGGAATCTAATATGTAAAAGAAGTGATTTTAGCCCCTCCCTACAGAAACGTGTCTACACAGCACTGCACGCAGACTCACAAAGCTCCTAAACTTTACTTTTCCAGACAGTACATCTGTGACTCCAGTTGTGTTTTAAAATTCTGTTCATTCTATAGCCCTGAGTTTGTCTGTGTGAGTCCCCACAGATCCTCAGGACAAAGAAGCACCTGAAGGCACAATGTGTTTCTGTATATTTCAACCAGGAGCACGGTACAAACTTGAATCAACTCAGTGTTGAAGGTGTTCGAGGCAGTCGAAATGCGCTTCACCAGTGCCCCCTGAATTGCCTATTTTTATGAGTTATTCACGTTAAGCAGTGTGCATATTTTATTAGGACATTTATTATTTCTTAAGCTGATTAACAAAAGGAGGCAATTAGTTTTTAGGCAGCTCCAAAGAATGTATTAAATACCAAGAATACTCTACTAGGTCTGTAGATATATTTATTAAAGATCAATAAAACAGTATGTATGTTTAGATCTGAGAATTCCACTGCTTTAGAATTCTTTACCTGTTTCTTTTCCCCACCCCTGCTCCTCCAGCCCTTCTCTCTGTCCTCTCACCCCTCAGGCCCTCTTCTCCCCTTAGTCTGCAACACCCTGTCACTCCTGAATTGTGGCACCAGCGCCACCTCCTCACCTGCCACCTGTGCACTGTTCTCCCCACAGAGGACAGCAATCCAGCTAATGTGAGTTACGATGTGTCATTTCTTTACTAGAATGCTCTAGTGTCTCCATCTCATTTTTGGGAAGCCTCTAGAATGCAATGCACATGAGCACAGTTTTGGCTTAGGACTTTGGGCCATTTGGGTCAAAGTTGTATCTCCAGCACATAAAGCCATTCCTGGTACATACTAAGCACTAAATTAGTTGTTGTTGAATGAATGAATGAAATATGATTGTATTAAAATGTAATTGCGCTACATAAAAATCATAACATGAAAAACGCAAAAAAGAAAACATTGTATTTCATGCAACTAGTGTGCATATAAGTTCATAAATTCATTCTAGTGGAAAAAAATGCTATGTGCTTATCTGCTGCACAATGAGCCCTGTGTATTAGTTTCTGTTACTGCGTAACAAATTACCAGGACTTAGTGGCTCAAAAAATACCCATTTATTTACTTATAGTTCCTTAGTCAGAAATCCAGGCATGGTGTAGATGGGTTCTCTGTTCAGGGTCTCACAAAGCTTGGTTCTCTTCCTGAGCTCAGGATCTTCCTCTAAGCTTACACAGAGGTTGTCAGCAGAATTCGCTTTTTTTGTGTTGTAGAACTGAGGGCCTTCTTTCCTTGACAACTGTCAGCAAGGAGCCAGAGCAGGGCTGCTCCCAACACCTAGTTGTCACCAGCATTCTTTGCCATGTGGCCTCCATTTTCAAAGCCCATAATGGAGAAATTCCCTCACGTTGAGCCCCTCTCATGCTTTGAATCTCTTTGCTCAGGAAGAACCCAGTCCTTTTTTTAAAAAATTTTTATTTATTTATTTATTTATTTTTTTAAGATTTTATTTTTTTCCTTTTTCTCCCCAAAGCCCCCTGGCACATAGTTGTATACTCTCCGCTGTGGGTCCCTTCAGTTGTGGCATGTGGGACGCTGCCCCAGCATGGCTTGATGAGCAGTGCCATGTCCGCGCCCAGGATCCGAACCAACGAAACACTGGGCTGCCTGCAGCGGAGCACGCGAACTTAACCACTCAGCCACAGGGCCAGCCCCAGAACCCAGTCCTTTTAAGGGCTCACCTGTTTAGGACAGTCCCACCCAGGAGAATCCTTCTGTCTTAAGGTCAACTGATTTGAGACCTTAGTTACATCTGCCAAATCCCTTCATAGCAGCAGCTACATTAATGTTTGAATAACTGGGGAGAAGGTGAGTAAGTAGGGGATAGTCATTGTGGACCATGATAGAATCAGCCTAGCACGGCCTAGTTCTTCCTTTCATGTTTAGTTGGGTCACAGTTGGAAATTGAAGTTCTAGTAAATAGATCATTGTGAATGGTAATAAAACGCATCCTGTCTATTGGCCATGGAAATGCTTCTTATATCTTAAAACCAAATGACATGTTTAATATTGCATAATCAATTTAGAGGAAATAAAGATTAAAGTGCAATAATTCACTCTCTTTTGGACGCTGTATTAGTTACGTACTGCAGCATAACAAATTACCCAACACCTAGAAGCTCAAAACAGCAAATCGGTATTATCTCCTGCAGTTTCCCAGGGTCAGCAATCCAGGAGAGGTTTACCTGAGTGCTCCTGGCTCAGGGCCTCTCTCCAGGTTGCAGTCAAGTGTCTGCCAGGGCTGCATTATCTGATGGTTTGCCTGGTGTTGGATTTGGAGGAAGCATGGCTCACTTATATGGCTGTTGGAAGAGGTCTCAGTTCCTTCCTGGATGGTACTAGGAGGCCTCAGTTCCTAGACATGTGGGCTTTTCCATAAGGCAGCCAATGACAGCAGCTGGCTTCTCCCAAAGCAAGTGATCTGAAAGAGAGAGAGAGCAATCAAGATGGAAGCTGCAGTGTGTTTTATGTCCTGGACCCAGAGTCTCACACCATTCCATCAGCCTTACTCTGTCAGTTAGCAGTGAGTCATTAAGTGCAGCTCACACTCAAGAGGAGAGAATTAAGCTCCACCTCTGGAAGGGAAGAGTATCAAAGAATTTATGTACATGTTAAAACCAAAATTTAAATTAGATATTGTTGCAGGATTTTGTAAATCAATGCTTCTTTTATCTAATTAATTTTCTTTAGTGCTTTTCATTTCTCTTTTGGAAAGTAATGATTAAAAGTTTGAGACAGAAAAGGAGATACAACAATATTTGTAAGGTTTTTTTGCAATTACCTTTAATAATAGTGTTCCCTTCAGTAAGTTGCAACAAACTTGAGAACACGTAGTAAGTGAATCCAATAGTTCCAAGAAGTGGGTGCCATAACAATAATGCCTTTAAAATAATAATAACTGTCTTTGTTTTTCCTTAGAAGTTTCACATTTGGGTTGTTAAGAATGTCAAAAATATTGGCTAATATACCAATTTTCTTACTGAAAATCATCTTCAAAAATAGTTGCCTGATGAAATTGCTTTGCAGTTAGAATAATGTGAATCTCATACCTCAGTCTGTACACCTAGCTTAGCATCATGATAACAATTTTAGTGGGATGCAGTAGGCAGAATTGGTTAACTCCAATCTAGGAACAAAGTTTTCTAAAAAACTAGCTATTCAGTTGGCATCCAATAATGAATTTAACATCTTTCCTTTTGTTTTGGAATGAGATTTGATGGAAGTGATTTGGACACCAACGTGATTCTAAAAAGCACTGTTACTATGTGCCACTAAAGTTTTTTTATAAAGCAGCTGTATTGTGTTTTCCATTCACACTTTCTATTCTGTCACTGGTTATCCCTTTCTAAGGTTTTCCAGTTTAGTTTACATTGATCAACAATGTGCTTTTCCATTTTTATGGAAGTATTTAATTCAGTTCCATATGAGATCAAATGCAACTAACACATCAGATCCTTCACAATATAGAATTGCCTTGCTCATCAGATTGAACACGGTATACCAGAAAATCCTAGAGTGCCAGTGAGTAAAATATCACATGAGCTATTTCTAGCCAATGCTATGTTTTATGGCATCCTGGCCCTCTCTCTCACATGGTTCATAACATTGGCTGTAGCTTTGTTCCAAGGTGGGCAGTTCTTGCTAAGGATCCTTGCAATGAACTTTGGTATTTTCTTTCCTCTTTCATTTTTAAAAAATTGATCAGAAGTGGTTCATAAGCTGCAATTTGAAAAATGTCAGCTTATCAAGTAAATACTCAGGCACCCACCAGTGGTGTAAGAAACAGAAGCTATGAAGCCACCATGGGTGTCTCCCCAATCCCATCCCCCAGATGTAACCTCTGTCCTGATCTTGTGTTTACTATTCCCTTGAGTTTCTCTAAAGATTTTACAGTAAATGTTTATATCCCCAAATCAAATATTATTTAGTTTTGCCTGTTTTTGAACTTCCTGTACAGTGAACTCGTACTGCATGGATTCCTCTGTGACTCAGCTTTACATAGGACAGTTATCCCTCATGGGTGAGGCTGTCGTTCATCCACTTTTGCTGCTTAAGTTTTACATTTTATGATTATACCACAGTTTTTCTATTTTCCTTTTGCTACATATGTAGTTATTCCAGTTTTTGCTGTAAACACTAGTGTGCATGTCTTTTGTGGCAAATAGGCAAGAAATTCCTCAGAGTGTGTGATCAGACGGAGGATCGCTGGATTGTATGGGGAGTGTACTTTAACCATTCTAGATCTTGCTGATTTGGTTTTCAAAGCACTTGTACCGATTTAAACTTCTACCAAGAATGTGTAAGAGTTCATGTTGCTGATGTGATTGTTCTGTAATAAGAAGCTCAGCTGAAGGGGAGGAATGAATTGAAAGCCACTGCCTTGGCTGCAGAATCACCCAGGCATTTTCT
Source organism: Equus quagga (assembly GCF_021613505.1). Classification (NCBI taxonomy): domain Eukaryota; kingdom Metazoa; phylum Chordata; class Mammalia; order Perissodactyla; family Equidae; genus Equus; species Equus quagga. The sequence goes on from NW_025794792.1 coordinate 25,135, forward strand.
TTTCAGATTCTATTAATAACTTTATTTACTTTTATTCCATGTATGTTGGCATTGTACTTTTAGCATATAGGGCTCGATAATGCTTCCTTTCAGCATAACCACATAGTGTCATTTCATATGTTTGGGTTCTTCCGTAATGAAAAGGAAAAAGGGAGGTTGGAGGTAGGGAGAGAGGGAAGGAGAAAAGATGAAAGAAAATAAAAGAGAAAATAGGAGAGGAATTGGAAAAAGAGGAGAGAGAACATTTTCAAGTACAAGGAAATATGGGTGGGGTAGACTGATAAAAACTTAAGAGAGAGTTATTAGTTTGCTTTGTTGTATAATAAATTACCCTAAACCTTAGTGGCTTGAAACAATAAACATCTATTACCTCAAGGAGATACTAAAAAGACAAGCAAAATGGAACAGACGTTTGTGGGAGAAGTTGGATAAAGAGAGGATTTTACAAGATGAAATAAGCAATAGGTCATTACTATACAGATGAAAATGATTCTATTAGTCCAAGTCCTCCAAGAAGCAGATGCCAAATGGGATTAAATGCAGCAATATTCTATTAGGGGAAAAACCAGTCAGAGAATATGGAGAGGGAGTCGGAAAATGCTAGGAGAGCCAGCAGAGGGAGATGCAAGTCTGATCTCAAGTGTTGGTCAGGAGAGAAGGTATGTAGGACTATTGTAGACACCAGGCAATCTAAGTGAAGTTGCGTAAGGACCCAGGGAGTCCTCAAGCCACCGTTGGCCATCAGAGGAGCCCCATGTCTCCCAGAAATGAGCCCGCTAGTGTCCCTGCTGTGACTAGTCATTGTCTGGGAACAGTCCATGGGAAGCAGGGTCTCTGCACAAATGCTGCCATGGATTTCAGAGCCCAGGAGTGGGGACCCTTGTGGCTTACCTGGGGCATGTGACATAAAACTTTGTACCTTAGGGGTCTAGGCCCTCGGAACTCTAACCCTTCTCAGGGTGGGTTTCTGCATGTGTCCAGTCACAGTTACAATAGGGCAAGAGGGAACCAGGAGGACCCGAAGTCTATCACTCAGGTTTCACATGTATTCCTCCTGCCCCTATTGTGTGACACAGTCCCATCCCCTCCTGCAGATCAGGGCCGATTGCCTCTGCTTCAAGAAAAGGAGACTCATTTCCTTACCTCCTAGTCTCCAGGCACATGGAGTCCAAATTTCCTTGGTGGCAACCGTAATATGTATTTCAATGGGACCCTTGTCATGTCCCCTTATAAGAGCGCCTCCCTTTTGGTTTGGGAACCAGGACCTCCTATCCTGTACAGCCCAGAGTTGTGGAGACAGGAAGTAAAAAATGCCCCAGTGAATGATTAGAAGTGACGGTAAGTGGGGCCCTACCTGTTCCACTTCTTGGTGCTGGATCCACATTGTCTTCCTATTGAGAACACACACCACACAGAAGTCTCTGAATCAATAAATACACTGTGTCCTGTAAGATGTAACCCCATCCTTCAGGACATTTCCTCAAAGCTGGTTCTTCAGTTGTGCCTTCAGAAGGTCTGTCCCAAGTCTGTGTGGTCAGCAGCCCCTGGATGGTGCAGATTGTGATATGACCAGTGGATCGCATGGTCCTGGTCCATCCTATACCTCCTTCACAGTGAAGTGTGTTCCCTGGTTGGATACTATGCTAAGAGCAACTGCAATTCTGTGGGTCTTGTTCTCTCAATATCTCAAATAAGTTAAACATAGCTTGTGATTAGATATCAGATTAGGGCCACAATTTTTGTTCTGAGTGGAACTGAAAAGTAATGGGAACATGTCCATTTCAGTGTGTCACCTAATGTGACCCACGGTGTCTTGCAAACAACCCTTCACCTTCTACCTTTGTCAACTGTCAGTTGTTCCACTCTATGCTTTGGAGTTCCAGACAATTCAGATTCAGACTCTTGAAGAGCCTCACATTCAGATACAGGGCAAAAAGGCTAATATCTCTGTCTTAGTTTGCTAGGGCCACCATAACAAAGTGCCACAGACTGGGTGGTGTAAACAACAGCAATTTATTTTCTCCTAGTTCTGAAGCTAGAAGTCTCAGATCAATGTACCAGCTGGGCCTTGTCCTTGGTTTCTTCTGAGGCCTCTCTCCTTGGCTTGTAGATGGCTGTCATCTCATCCTAACTCTGCATGGTGTTTCCTCTGTGTGTTTCTGTGTCTTAACCTCCTTTATATAAGGACATTTGTCAAATTGAATTATGGCCCTCTTTAACCGCCTCGTTTAACCTTAATTACCTCTTTAAAGACCCTATCTCCAAATGCAGTCACATTCTGAGACACGGGCTTAGGATTTCAACATATGAATTTGGAGGGACACACTTTAGCCCACAAAAAAAGGGATTTTCCCTGGCAGTGCATTTTCTAAGGAATAAAAGAGAGTGAGTTCCTTTGGCTGAATTCTGTCTCTTGGTATTTTGAAATTTTGATTTTGAGATAAAAACCAAAAATGGAGAGCCAGAGTTTTGTTTTACCCAGAAGATGAGCCCTCTTTAAGTCTGGCATCCCAGGATATCAAGGCCAAGTGCTGTGTAGGTATCCAAAGTCCTGATCACACTGTCACAATTCTGGTTCCATCTTTTTTGTTTTGTTTTAGTTTTTCTTTTCATTTTAACTTTTTAAAGACTTTGTTCTTTCAGAGCAGTTTTAGATTTCGAATGAAACTTGGAGGAAGGTACAAAGATTTCCCATATTCCCTCTGGCCCCACACATGTATAGCCTCCCCTATTGTCAATATTATTCACCAGAATGATCTATTTTTTTTATCAAGGATGAACCTAGATTGACGCATTGTATTCACCCAAAGTCCCCAGTTTATCTTAGGGTTCGCTCTTGGTGGTGTGCATTCTATGGGTTTGGACAAAAGTATAATGACATATATCCATCATTATAGCATCACATAGAATGTTTTCATTGTCCTAACAATCTTCTGTGCTCCACCCATTCATCTCTCCTTCCCCTGACTCCTGGCAATCACTGATCTTTTCTTGTCTCCATAGTTTTGCCTTTTCCAGAATGTCATTTGGTTGGAATCATACAGTACGTAGCCTTTTCAGACTGTCTTCTTTCACTTAGTAATAAGCATTTAAGGTTCCTCCATGTCTTTTCAAGCCTTGATGGCTCACTTCTTTTTAGCATTAAATAATATTCCATTGTCTGGATGTATCACAGGTTATTTATCCATTCACCTACTGAAGGACATCCTGGTTGATTCCAAGTTTGGGCAATTATGAATATAGCTACTATAAACATCAGCATGTAGGTTTTTGTGTGGACATAAGTTTCAACTCTTTTGGCTAAATACCAAGGAGCACAATTTTTGGATCATATGGTAGGAGTATATTCACTTTTGTCAGAAACCAACCACCAAACTGTCTTTCAAAGTGGTGTACCATTTTGCATTCCCATCAGCGCTGAGTGAAGATTCCTGTTGCTCCACACTCTCGCCAGAATTTGGTGCTGTCAGTGGATTTGGACAAATTTCCTCTGCAATTTACTTTCTAGAGGGAAATACACTGAAAATCCAGCTCATTTCCGGAAACCGAATGGGATTAAAAAGTCAAATTTTGCTTTCAGTGAACACACAGAAATCAAAATACAGCATCTCAGGGATTGAGGAAGTACAGACCTGCGTCTTTCTAATGTGTGTGATTTCTGGGGCAAGTGTTTGAGAGTCTGAATTTTCCAAAGAACTTATTTACTGAGCAAGTGTTTATACTTCTTGCAATAAAGTCAGGGGAAAGGGAAGCCACCTTGCAACCAAGTGAACACAGATGAGAAGATGAAATGAGGTATTCTGGGAGAAATCAGAGAGGGCGTTTTTCCTGAGGTGTCCTTGTTTTTAGGGTTCTCATTAACAACATTCTTGGGGGTGTAACCACATCCTTTTTTTGTGAGGGAGATTGGCCCTGACCTAACATCTGCTGTGAATCGTGCTTTTTGCTTGAGGAAGATTGTCACTGAGCTATCATCTGTGCCAGTCTTCCTCTATTTTATGTGGGATGCTGCCGTAGTGTGTCTTGATGAGTGGTGCAAGGTTCGTGCCCAGGATCCGATCCCGTGAACCACAGACTGCCGAAGTGGAGCACACGAACTTAACCACTACACCACCAGGCGGTCCCCAACCAAATCCTTTTTTAACAAATCCTAAATGAGAAAATCATTGAAAGGACATTTAGCAAGTGGTTGACACAGGGTAAATACTGAAACATCCATGCTTGATTCAAAGGTAGTGATCATTCCAGGATGACTGAGTCTCCCATGTGTCAATAGGGAGGTGAGCCAGGGACTTTTCCCAAGGACCAAAAAGAAGAGCTTCTGGGAGACAAGGGCATCTCATAACAAAGCAGAGGACTGGGCCTGGTGTGTGTGGATCACAGGTGTTTGTTCCTGTTCGTGATCCAATGCTCAGCACCCATGGCAGAATGTGGATAGATTTCAGCAAATATATCAACTGGACAGATCAATGAGTGCAGGTGTGGGCCAACAAGGAAAATCCTGTGACTTCTTTTGGGACATAAATTTAAAATTTTTGATGTGTTTACTTTGCAAAGGTCAGTAGGTGAGTGGTTAGATGGATGGATGGATGAAGGAATGGATGGGTGGGTATATTCACATGCTGTGTGAGTGCCTTTCTACCTCTGTCTATGTCTGTCTCCCTGACCTTTGTCTGTCTCTTTCTCTGTTCATATCTGCCACTGACCCTAATAATCATCCTTCCTCATTCATAAGTAACTGGAGTGAGTAAAAACCTTTTACCTTCTTTTATAGGATCTTGCCTGTGTATTGTGTTTTTGGTCATACCACAGAAAAAAGAAAGAAATCTGTGAAAACTAGCATAAGTAAAACAGATGCTTCTGATGTGGGGCACTGAGAAGATGTGAGGGACTGAGGCCTCTCGGGGAGACCAGGGCTGTGCTTGACCTTCAGAGTGAACCTGCTCAAAGTAGACAGAGAGCAGGAAAATGCCCACACTAATTGTGCCCTTGCTGATTCAAACAGAGGGCTCTTTCTCCAGATCCTTCTGTGTGTCCTTCAGTCTTGGCTGTCTATGTCAAGGTTACTAGTGTGAAAAAGGATTTGAGAACTCCCAGCAGAGACTTTTGGTCTCTTTTCATTGATTTCTCTGGACTTTCAAAAACACAGCTAGAGACATAAGAAATAAAATTGTACATAATTCTTCTGGAATTTGCTAAAGTCACTGAACATTCTGTAAATGCCAGAGCTAGTTTTTTGGCAACTCCATAAAGTCAATTATGCCCAATATGGAGTGAACTTAGGCATTGGATGGCTTCCTTCTGTTTGGATTTCATGTGGACCATATTAGCAAGAGTTCCAGAGACAGATTTTGTTGCTCCACTATTGAGCTCATGTTTCAAGACAAGGAAAGAAAGTCTGGCCCCTGTGGAGTCCAGGACTGCTCAGAAGGAATCTTCATCCTCACGTAGATGTCCAACACCCAGATCAGACATCTTTGCCCCAGAAACCCACAGACCTCCTCTTCCTAGAGCTGCTTGTCAGAATCCAAGAGCACAGAGTGGCAGTGCCCCTGTGTTGCCACAAGGCTAAGGACAGAAGACCCAGTTCCCCTTTCTCCTCCTCAGTCAGGACCTCCCCAGGTTCTCCTTCTGCTCCCATCCCTTAGAGAGGGCTCTGCACAGAAGGGGGTGTTCAGATCGCAGGTCAGGCTGAGGGCCTGTTTAGCCTTTTAAAATCTAGGTTGAAGGTGTGACGTCAGCAACATGGTGGAGTGAGCTGTTTTCTTTGTCTCTCTCCCTTCAAACTACAACTCATTGGACATTCATCAGTCAATGAAGGATATCCACATAGCATCTCAGGATGCCTGAGAGACCTGTGCTACTGTACATTGGAAGGTGGACAGACTTCCCCCCAGGAGGAGGTGGAGATTGGTGAAAACTCTCCAACCCCCAGACAGCCTGGTACCTGCAAGCGACTTTCTTCCAGTGGACATGCTCATAGCATCGCCATGCACCAAGGGCAGGCATGTGCTTGCATCGGCGGAGCGACAGTGGAAACAGGTGACGACAGCCCTACCTAAGCCTCCCGTGATTGCCCCTAAGCCAAGTGGGAAAATCCATGGTCCCACAGCAGCTGCAGGGAAAGCCTCTACTCGGCATTAGCAGAGAGACCCCGCCCAGCATTCAGAATGCTGGGATGCCCTGGGGCAGGAGGATACTGGGCAGTGCAGCAACCCGCTAGCTGCCTCGGACTCATGGTCTCCTGCTGTGGCCCAGAGGGGGCAAGGAAGACCAAGTGAGTCTATGTGAGTGGGCAGTGGCAGGTTGGAGTCCCAGCAAGCCTGTTCTGTGGGCCAGGGGGAAAATCCACAGTCCCACAGCAGCCACAGTGAAAGCCTTTGTGCAGCGTTAGTGGAGAGGCCCTGCCTGGCAATCACAAGGCTGGAAGGCCCTGAGGCAGAAGTAGCACAGCTGGGTGAGCTAACCACAGACTGCAGTAGATACCCATAGCTCTGCTGTGGCCCATAGTGGACAAGTGAGATCTTGTGGGCCCTGATGGTGACAGAGCTGTGAATCTAGGTGAACCTTGCCCCGGCCACTGTGAAAGCCCATAACACTGCTGCAGACCCGAAGGAGGGAGCGTGTCTAGGTGGTCTGTGACAGTAGGCACCAGCAACCTGAGGCCCCTTTGCAATTGTCCCCACAGCTGGCAAGAGACCCCACAGGACCACTATGACCATGAGGAGGGGCCCAGGTCCAGTCAGGAACAGCTGACAGAGATCCTGGTCAGTGCAGATCAAACAGCTGCCCCCCCCCCACTCCAGTAGAAGCAAGTAGAAGCAGTAACTAAACTCTATCTCTATGCAGAAGCACAAATCCATGCCATCAAGCAGTATGAAAAAATATATTAAATCTCCAGAACAGAAGGAAAATGACAAGTACCCAGAAAACAATCCCAAAGACACTGAAATCTATAACCTAAATGATGATGAATTCAAAATAGCCATCATTAAAAAACTCAATGAGTTAAAAGAGAATACAGATAGACAACTCAATGAGTCAGGAGCTATGTCACAAAAGAGCTAGATACTATAAAGTAGAACCAATCAGAAATATTGGAGATGAAGAACCCAATGGAGGAGATTAAGAATAATATGGACTCTCTGAACAGTAGGGTCGATAATATAGAGGACAGAATTAGCAATTTGGAGGATAGGAATATAGAAATGCTGCAGATAAAGGAGGAGAGAGAACTAAGACTAAAAAGAAATGAAAAAACTCTCTGAGAAATATCTGACTCAATAGGAAATGCAGCATAAGGATTATAGGTATCCCAGAGGGAGAAGAGAAGGAGAAGGGGGCAGAAAGCCTGTTCAAAGAAATAATGGCTGAGAATTTTCCAAACCTGGGGAGAGAGATGGAACTCCATGTTACAGAAGCTAATAGATCTCCAAACTTTGTCAATGTAAAAAGACCAACCCCAAGGCACATAGCAGTGAAGCTTGCAAAAGTCAATGACAAAGAGAAAATACTAAGGGCAGCAAGGCAGAAGAAAATAACACACAAAGGAGCCCGCATAAGGCTGTCAGCAGATACCTTACAGGCTAGAAAATAGTAGAATGATATATTCAAAACTCTGAAGGACAAAAACTTGCAGCCAAGAATACTCTGTCCAGCAAAAATATCCTTCAAATATGATGGAGAAATAAAAACTTTCCCAGATAAACAAAAGTTAAGGGAGTTCATTGCCACAAGACCTCCCCTACAAGAAATGCTCAGGAAGACCCTCATACCTGAAAAATCAAAAAAAGGATAGGGGTTACAAAACCCAGAGCAAAGGAGATAAGTAGAAAGACAAAATCAGAAAGTTGCAGCTCTCCATCAGAACAGGTTAGCAAAAGTTAAGTATAACATTAAAGATAAAAGGAAGGGAAACACCAAGAATGAATGTAATCTTACCATTTTAACCGCAAACTCAAACATAAGAAGGAAGAAAAAAAAATCTGACAATAATAACCTAGAAGGGGAAGAGGAAGGGGATGGAATGGCTTAATCTAAGGAAATAAGAGGCTATCAGAAAATGGACTATCTCATCTATCAGATGTTTTATACAAACCACATGGTAACCACTAAACAAGTAACAAGAATAAAGACACAGACTACAAATAAGAAGAAAGCCAATATAGAAATCTACCTACCTGAATTAGTAGTCCAAAAATCATGGAACGAGAAACAAAGGAAATGCAAGAGAACTGGAAAACAAGTGACAAAATGGCAGCGTTAGGTCCCCACATTTTAATAATCATGCTAAATGTAAATGGATTGAACTCTTCAATCAAAAGACACAGAGTGGCAGGATGGATTAAAGAACAAGACCCAACAATATGCTGCCTCCAGGAAACACATCTCAGCCCCAAAGACAAACACAGACTCAGAGTGAAGGGATGGAAGACGATACTCCAAGCTAATAATGAACATAATAAAGCAGGTGTCACTATACTTATATCAGACAAAGTAGACTTCAAAGCAAAACAGATAAAGAAAGACAAAGAGGGGCATGATGATAAAAGAACACTCCACCAAGATGACATAACACTTATAAATATATATGCACCCAACACAGGAGCACCAAAATATGTAAAGCAACTATTAACAAAACTAAAAGGAGACATCAACAACAATACGATAATAGTAGGGGACCTCAACACCCCATTAACACCAATGGATAGATCATCCAGACAGAAAGTCAACAAGGAAATTATAGAATTAAATGAAAAATTAGACCAGATGGAATTAATAGATATATATAGAACACTCCATCCAAAAACAGCAGGCTACATGCCAGGAGCCGTCAGCCTACAAATGAAGCCTCTGCCTTGTGACACGGTCCAGGAGAGAGATGAGGGGATGCATAGTGACCCTCAAGGGAATCTACCAGGCTGCTCCTGCAACAAGTCTCCCTGGTACTTTTGACTTTCCTGCTTCTGCTCACTCTGTTCTGCACCTGGGGTTATTTCAGGGGAAGTCAGCCCAGCCCTGGCAATGAGAATGATACAATGCAATATTCTAGGGAAAGTTCTGGGGAAAAACATCTTTTAGGGAAAGAACATTCTGTCCTGTCCTTTGGTCGGGTGAGGCAGTGGGAGTGGAGAGGGAACAAAGAAATCTGTGGCCCCCACAGATCTCTCTAGGAGGACGGTGGTTGCCACGGTCCGTTAAGTCAGGAGGTTGCTGGGGGTGGCCTCCTCAAAATAAAGGATTGCAGAAGCTTGACTCTCCCAGGCCTACACACAATCCAGATACAATTGCTCTTAGGACTATTGTCTGCCTTGCAAAAACCCACTTATGTGAGCCAAAAATATGTACTGGGACTGTTTCATGAAATCATCCTTGCATATCCTGAGCCATATATAAATCATACATACACAAAATAAAGTTAGACTTGGACACAACACTCCTTGTCTCACTGCCTCTTTCTTCGCTGATGCCATCCATCCCTCAGGAGACCTGGATCTGGCTGGGGCTGGACCCTGGCAAGTGGCACCCGAACAGGGACCTGAAGGGTAAGTTCCCACCTCTTCTTGGGATGGATAGGATCCTACCCAGGGCTGGAAAGAAGAGCCCCCTTTAGCCCCTCTCTGGAAAGGGAGAGTGAGGAAAGGACAGAAGGGTAGTAGGTGTTAAGAACTTTGAGAAGTTTTAGCCCCTCTCCAGAAAGGGAGAGTGAAATAAGGTTAGGAAGAGTAAGAAATATTAAGAACTTTTGAGAAGTTTTGGGCCATACTGAGTCTAAAGAAAGAAGGCTCTGTGTATAAATAATAACATGTATGCTTGCAAATAAGACATAAAAGCCTCTTCGGGACAGATTTATAAATTCCTACATTTCGTACAAGAACAATGTCCCTGGTTCCCCGAAGAGGAAACTGTTAATTTGGAAACCTGGATGATAGTGGGAACACAACTTAGAAGCTGATTTTCTTTATAAAGAGGTTATATCAACTTTGCCTAAGTATGTTTTAAAATGTCTAACTGGGAATACTTCCTTGTGCAACATTATAAGAGCAAGACCTGTTAAGTCCTGGCCCTGGGTCCTGTCACCACGCAGCAGCTCTGACTGCCCATGGGTCCTGTCCCCATGCTATTCCATGCTATTCTCTAAATAAAAGAGCACTGCAGCCAAATCTTGAGAGCCCAAGAAATCTTTCTTTTGACTCCTCGGCTCACTGACCCCACATCATTTCTGGTGGCCCGTATAGGGAACTTGCTTCATCGGCTTGTGAGCTCAAGTTCTGGTAAGTGCCCTATTTTTTCCTTGTGACTTTCTCTTTTTTGAGGATGGATCTAAATTCACTGCTCCATCGGGAACCTTCTCAGACAGCTGTATGAATCCATGTTTGCTGCCCATGGCTACTCTATGGGGCAAATTGTGGCATTCAGCCTGAAGAGAATCAGTACCTTAAGCCTGAGGGTGATGGAAAATGAATTAACCCATTCCTTCCTGACTCTATCTCTAATAGACAAATTTTACATGGGCACGGGTCAACCACTTAAGTCATTAGGACGGTCACCAATCTCCAAGACTCCCATGGAAGGTTTCTTTTCCTAAGGCTGGATTGGAATCCCTCGCATGGCACCTGACCATGCTCTGAACTGTGGGAAAGTCCCAATCTGGACTCCAGTTCAAGGAAAGTACCAAACTCTAACCTTTGGTTGAGTATGGGAACCCCTTCTTGGGAGAATGGCTCCAGGCTGCAATTGGGTAGAATGGCCCCCAGACTGGTGGAAAGTACCTCACTGTTTTTCTCTATCCTTTTATCCTGGGGACCATTCACCAGGCACTTATGACTGCCAGGCATAATAGGGAAGGTATACAAGAGATGCAATGCAGGGGGACGCCCCCATCACCCCTTGGTATAGGAACCCCACAGGCAGAACAAGTAGGACGCTTCCCTAGGTTCAGGAGATTTTCAAGCTAATGGACCCTTTTCTTTCCTCTCTCTTAAAGTTACACTGACCATTTTTGGCTCCTTTTGAGCTCTGCAATTGAGAAACAAAGAAATCTTTAAAATATCAAAGGCTCCACCTCTGGGAGCCCCCCCTCTGGTTTCTGGGCCTGATCACCCCAGCAACCAAGTGGGTGCTCTCTCGGCAATTGACTTGTTACCTGATTGATGGCAGTGATTTTTAAAACAATATGTGTGAAGGCTCTGTGTCTGTGTGTCTATATGTGTGTGATATTTTTACCCCCGGGAATATGGCCAAAACTAAGAGCTCTGTTTAATTGGCTTAAAGTAAGCGCTTACATAAATTCTAAATGCAATAGAAATTAACCCAATGTCTTTTAAGATGATATGGATTAATCTTTGGTTAATGAAAGTTTAAATTTGTTGGTTTGATTAAAATGTTTGGATATGTCCTCCAGAGTTAGCACTGCATATGCAAATATGCAGCCTGGGTTTACTAGTCAAATAAGTTCATGTTGTCTGTTAGAAATTTATCAGCATAATAACTTTAAATGATAGCTGTTTGTCTAATGTTTCAAAGTTTTTGTGGGTAATCTAAACATCATTATTGTTGGAAACAAATAATTTAAATAGATAAAAGTGGGTACAATAACTGTTTTATGGTCTGTATACTTGGAAAAAAAAAACAGCTTCGAAATTCTTTTTGGTAACAATCTTGAGTTTTGAAAATTTGGTTTTCTCTTAAAGGATATTCTTTTTTGAACTTTTGGCCTGCTTTAACTCTACCTAAAAGACAAATCTGTTTTGCTAAAATAATGACTGAGGTCACTCTTAAGACTTTTTTGACTGTTTCTATTGTCAATAGATGTTTGAATGGATACCTGAGCATTATTTCACAGTGAGCGTTGTTTGAACAAGTGTTTTAAAACCTTTTGATATTTTTGACAAGCTTCCCCCTCAAAAATATTCAAATCCTGAATAAAGGCTTTCTTTTGACCTGGATGAAGGAGGAGGATTTCTCTGGGGATTTTCAGAGGGCCCCTGGGACTTCACAGAGAAATTTAGTCTCTCTTCCTATGAGGTGGAAAATTCTAAACTAATTAGGCTTATTTGGTCTATTAAGTTACATGGGAAGCATTGTCAGATACAGTGATGATAATCTTTCTTAGTTGGTATTATGTGGGTAAATGTTACCAATATAAGTGTTTTAAAAATTATATACATTCCTAAATTCTGATCTATCCTGGCTATCAGCCATAATTCTAATTATTAGTTTAAGGTGTTGTATATTGCAGAAATAACCAAGTTTCTCTGTCAATTGTCCTTTTTAAGTCTTTTGTTATTTACAGTCAGTTATTGTTTTACTCTACTTTTGCTTTTGCAAATATGTCTCATCTTCAGAGACATTCATGGAAAAGACTCTGACACTTACTCTGGATTACAGTTTTCTGATAAACTTTCAGATCATAGAACTGAACTGGGTAAGAAATTACAGAAATCTAATGGAGAAACTGATGACCTCATAAAACTGCTAGTGGAATATTAAGATCAAGAACTGATTATACAGGACTGAATGAACTGAAGATGATTATAATTTTTGTGACTTTTATTTGTAATATTGTTGATTTTTTTTGATGTTTTGCTTTGTTTTCTCACATTCAAGAAATATTTTTCTCTATTCTCTTAAAGAACTATGACTTACAGCAATTTATAAACAAAATTGAAACATTTGTCTTTTCCTCCCTATCTGAGCCCCCCAAAACAACAATTGGAAAAATTACAAGGAGGAGAGCTCAAATATAGCTCTCCCCATCATTTACTAAGTCATGCTCTGTTTGTGATAAATTTTCTCAATTTAGACTTTCATGGTGAGTCACCTATGATGAGACATTGGAATGATAATAAACAAAAATTTTACCACAGGTCAAATGGAAGGACTTGCTTACAGGACAGTGGAAAAGTCCTGATATTCTCTTAACTAGCGGTTGAGGATATGCTTGCATATTTCCACAGGATGCTTCATCTCCTTGGTGGATTCCTGATCGTCTGATTCAGCATGTACTGCAAGCAGCCTCTGCCCCCACCTCCACCAACGTGGATGAGCCCCAGCTTCCGAGTCAAGATGGATGATGAATCTCCCCTGGTAGCCCAGATGAGACGACTTTCACTCCACAAGAAACCTTTTAAACGTTTGGCTCCCCGTCCGCACTCGCCTCTGCCCTCCTATTCTTTCTACTGACTCTGGCAAAATTCAACCACACTTGTTGCAGGCCATAGCCGCTTTACACAATGTTGTATTATTCGACCAACAGGATCACAGTTATATAAGGTTAGGCCTGTGCCCCAGCCCCTTATATTTTCTTGGCCTCTCCTGTACACAGTTTTGCTATGTCTATCTCTTTTAATAATTCTCATTATGATATCTCCTGTCCAGACTGTAGTTTAACTAATTGTTTGAGCCCTGATATAGAGATACAAGCTGTAATCATATTACAACAACCCCCCTACCTTATGCTACCCATTCATTTATCTGAACCTTGGTATGATGATGTTGGATTGCTTATTTTAAAACAGGCTACTGATCTCTTATAGCACTCCCACCGGTTTATCACTGCTTTAATATTAGGAACCTGGACTCAGTTGGAGCGGGACTCCGGCAAGTGGCGCCCATTCCTAAGAGAGAATCTCAAATTTATAATATAACCTTCATCATCAGACTGCTACAGCGAGCCATTGAAAAGGTCTCTGCTGAAGCACAACTTGCCTCTCTAAAAAATAAAAAAGGGGGAGATGCCGGGAGCCGTCAGCCTACAAGTGAAGCTTCTGCCTTGTGACACGGTCTGGGAGAGAGATGAGGGGATGCACGGTGACCCTCAAGGGAATCTACCAGGCTGCCCCTGCAACAAGCCTCCCTGCTTTCCTGCTTCTGCTCA
>NW_025794792.1:44013-130685 GCF_021613505.1 Equus quagga
CAATTTGTTGGCATATAGTTTTTCATAGTATTCTCTTATGATCCTTTGTATTTCTTCGGTATCTGTTGTGATTTCTCCTCTCTCGTTTCTAATTTTATTTATTTGAAACTTCTCTCTTTTTTTTTTAGTGAGTCTGGCTAAGGGTTTGTCGATTTTGTTAATTTTTTCAAAGAACCAACTCTTTGTTTCATTGATCCTTTCTACTGTCTTTTTTGTTTCAGTATCATTTATTTCTGCTCTAATTTTTATTAATTTCCCTCCTTCTACTGATATTGGGCTTTGTTTGTTCTTCTTTTTCTAATTCCGTTAGGTGTCATTTGAGGTTGTTTATGTAAGATTTTTCTTGCTTATTGAGATGAACCTGTGTTGCAATGAATTTCCCTCTTAGGACTGCCTTTGCTGTGTCCTAAATAATTTGGTATGATGTGTTTTCATTTTCATTTGTCTCCAGATAATATTTGATTTCTTCTTTAATTTCTCCAATAATCCATTGTTTGTTCAGTAGCATTTTGTTTAGTCTCCACATTTTTGGCCCTTTCCCAGCTTTATTCTTGTAGTTGATTTCTAGTTTCATAGCATTATGATCAGAAAAGATGCTTGATATTATTTCAACCCTCTTGAACTTATTGATGCTTGCTTTGTTTCCCAGGATATGGTCTATCCTTGAGAATGTTCCATGCGCTCTTGAAAAGAATCTGTAACCTGCTGTTTTTGGATGGAGTGTTGTATATATATTTGTTAGGTCCATCTGATGTAGTTTTTCATTTAATTCCATAATTTCCTTGTTGATTTTCTGTCTGGATGATCTGTCCATTGGTGTTAATGGGGTGTTGAGGTCCCCTACTATTATTGTATTGCTGTTGATGTCTCCTTTTAGTTTTGTTAATAGTTTCTTTACGAATTTTGGTGCTCCTGTGTTAGGTGTGTATATATTTATCAGTGTTATGTCATCTTGGTGGAGCGTCCCTTTTATCATTACATACTGCCCCTCTTTGTCTTTCTTTATCTGTTTTGCTTTGAAGTCTACTTTGTCTGATATAAGTATGGCAACACCTGCTTTCTCTTGTTCATTATTAGCTTGGAGTATTGTCTTCCATCCTTTCACTTTGAGTCTGTGTTTGTCTTTGGGGCTGAGGTGTGTTTCCTGGAGGCAGCATATTGTTGGATCTTGTTCTTTGCTCCATCCTGCCACTCTGTGCCTTTTGATTGGAGAGTTCAATCCATTCACATTTAGAGTGATTATTGAAACGTGGGGGCCTGCTGTTGCCATTTTATAACTTGTTTTCCAGTTCTTTTGCATTTTGTTCTGATGGAGAGCTGTTACTTTGTGTTATTGTTCTTCTGCTTATCTCCTTTGTTCTGGATTTTGTAACCTCTTTCCTTTTTTTGATTTTTCAATGAGGTTTGAGTTTCTTCCTGAGCATTTCTTGAAGCGGAGGTTTTGTGGCAATGAACTCCCTTAACTTTTGTTTATCTGGGAAAGTTTTTCTTTCTCCATTGTATTTGAAGGATATTTTCGCTGGGTAGAGTATTCTTGGCTGCAAGTTTTTGTCCTTCAGAGTTTTGAATATTTCATTGCAATCTCTTCTAGCCTGTAAGGTATCTCCTGAGAAATCTGCTGATAGCCTTATGGGGTTTCCTTTGTAAGTTATTTTCTTCTGCCTGGCTGCCCTTAGTATTTTCTCTTTGTCATTGACTTTTGCTAGTTTCACTACTATCTGCCTTGGAGTTGGTCTTCTTGTATTAATAAAGTTTGGAGATCTATTGGCTTCTGTCACATGAAGTTCCATCTCTCTTCCCAGATTTGGAAAGTTCTCAGCTATTATTTCTTTGAACGGGCTTTCTGCCCCCTTCTCCTTCTCTTCTCCCTCTGGTATACCTATAATCCTTATGTTGCATCTCCTAATTGAGTTGGATAATTCTCGGAGAGTTTCTTCATTTCTTTTTAGTCTTACTTCTCTCTCGCCTCTATCTGCAGCATTTCTATATTCCTATCCTCCAAATTGCTAATTCTGTCCTCCATATTATCGACCCTACTGTTCAGAGAGTCCATATTATTCTTAATCTCCTCCATTGTGTTCTTCATCTCCAGTATTTCTAACTGGTTCTTTTTTATAGTGTCAAGCTCTTTTGTGACATAGCTCCTGAACTCATTGAGTTGTCTATCTGAATTCTCTTTTAACTCGTTGAGTTTTTTAATAATGGTAGTTTTGAAATCATCGTCATTTAGGTTACAGATTTCATTGTCTTTGGGATTGTTTTCTGGGTGCTTATCATTTTCCTTGTGTTCTGGAGGTTTAATATATTTTTCATACTGCTTGATGGCGTGGATTTGTGCCTCTGCATAGAGATAGCGTTTAGTTGCTGCTTCCACTTGTTAAGACTGGTGTGTATGGGGGGGGGGGGGTGCTGTTTAGATTGCACCAACCAGGAAGCCTGTCAGCTGTTACTGACTGGACCTGGACCCCTCCTCGTAGTCACAGTGCTCATGTGGGGTCCCTCATTGGTTGTGGGGGCAATTGCAAGGTGGCCTCAGGCTGCTGGTGCCTACTGTTGCAGCCCACTTAGAAGCGCTCCCTCCTTCTGGTCTGCAGTGGTGTTATGGGCTTTCCCAGCAGCCGGGAACAGGATCACCTATAGTCGCAGCTTTGTCACTGACAGAGCCCACAAGATCACACTTGTCCACTATAGGTCCCAGCAGAGCTATGGGTATCTTCTGCAGTCTGTTGTTAGCTCACCTAGCTGTGCTACTTTTGCCCCAGGGCCTTCCCACCTTGCGATTGCCAGTCAGGACCTCTCCACTAGTGCTGTGCAGAGGCTTTCACTGAGGCTGCTGTAGGAACCTGGAGTTCCCCCCTGGGCCACGTAGCTGTTTCACCCAGGCTCCACTCTGCCGTACACCACTCTCACAGGATCTCTGGGAGCCCCTTGCCTCATCTGGGACACGGCCAGAGTCCGTGGGCCTGGCGGTGGCTGGTAAGCTGCTGCCTTGCAGGGAATTCTGCTCTAGGGAGCTTCCTGGTTTTCCGAATCCTGGAAGGGGCCTCCCTGCCAATGACGAGCAGAGGTCCTCCCTGCCAGGGGGGTGCGGGACCTGGGAGCCTCCCCCTGCACCACAGAGCTGGGCGCTGGAGCTCCACCCAGTCCCAAAGCATGTCCACGGGAAGTCCAGGTGCCCCCTGCACCGACCCGTGCATGGCCGGAGACTGTGGGCCCAGCAGCAGCTGGCTGGCTGCTGGGTGTCGGGGAATCTGCTCGCTGGGAGCTTCCCTTTGTTCTGGTTTCTGGGCGGGGCCTCCCTGCTAATGGCGAGCATAGGCTTTCCCTGCCGGGGGGCTGTGGAAACCCGGAACCTCCCCCTGGGCTGCAGAGCTGGGCACTGGAGCTCCAACCCCATCCCCAAGCACATCCATGGGAAGTATGGGCAGGTTTTTGTGTGGACATAAGTTTTCAATACCATGGAGTGAGATTGCTAGCTTGTATGATAAGAGTATGTTTAGTTTTCTAAGAAACTGCCAAACTGTCTTCCAAGGCGGCTAATCCATTTTGCATTCCCACCAGCAATGAATGCGAGTTTCTGTTGCTCCACATCCTCACTAGCTTTTGGTCTAGTCAGTGTTCTGGATTTTGGCCATTCTAATAAGTGTGTAGTAGCATCTCCTTGCTGCATTAAGTTGAGTTTCCCTGATAATACATGATAAGGAGCATTTTTCATGTGGCTATTTGCCATCTATATATCTTCTTTGATGAGGTGTCTGTTAAGATCTTTGGCCCATTTTTCAAACAGGTTGTTTATTCTCTTACTGTTGAGTTTTAAGCGTTCTTTGTTTATTTTGGATAACAGTCCTTTATCAGATGTGTCTTGAAAATATTTTCTCCTACTCTGTGGCTTGTCTTCTCATTCACTTAATGTTGTCTTTTGCAGAGCAGAAGTTTTAAATTTTATTGAATTCCAGCTTGTCAATGATTTCTTTCATAGATCATACCTTTGGTGTTGTATCTAACAAGTCATCACCATACACAAGGTCATCTAGGTTTTCTCCTATGTTATGTTATAAGAGTTCTATAGTTTTGAGTTTAACATTTAGGCCTATGATCCATTTCGAGTTAATTTTTGTGGAAGCTGTAAGATCTGCGTCTATATTTGTTTTTCATTTTTGCAGGTGGATGTCCCTTTCTTCCAGCACCATTTGTTGAAGACTATTTTTGCTCCATTGTATTGCCTTTGCTCCTATGTCAAAGATCAGTAGACTATATGTATGTGGGTCTGTTTCTGAGCTCTTTATTCTCGTCCATTGATCTATTTGTCTATTTTTTCACTCATACCACACTGTTTTGACTACTTTTTGGTAAGTCTTGAAGTCAGGTAGTGTCAGTCCTCCAATCTTGTTTTTCTCCTTCAATATTTTCTCATTATTATGATTCTTTGGCCTCTCCATATAAATTTTATAATCAGCTTATTTATATCCATACCATAACTTGCTTGCATTTTGATTGGGATTGCATTGAATCTATAGATCAAGTTGGGAAGAACTGACATCTTAAAAATACTGAGTCTTCCTATCCTTGAACATGGAATAGATCTTCATTTATTTAGTTCTTTGGTTCTGTTCATCAGAGTTTTGTAGTTTTCCTCATATAGATATTGTACATATTTTCTTAGATTTATATCTCAGTATTTCACTTTTTTGGTGCTAATGTAAAGAGGATGTATTTTAAATTTCAACTTCCACTTGTTTCTTGCTGGCATATAGAAAAGATGTTGACTTTTATATTAAAGTTGTATCCTGCAATCTGCTGTAGTTGACTATTAGTTGTTAATTCCATGAGGTTTTTTGTTGGTTCTTTGGATTTTCTACATAGACAACCATGTCGTCTGCCAACAAAGACAGCTTTATTTTTTCTTCTCAATCTGTATACATTTTACTACCTCTAAAACCAATTTATTATTGAGGTAATAGTGGCTTATAACATTGTGTAAAGTTAAGTTGTCCGTTATTATATATCAGTTTCTGTATAGACTGCATCATGTTCACCACTAATAGTCTAGTTTTTAATCATCATCATACATATGGTCGCCTTTATCCCTTTCGTATTCCCCCCACTCCCTTCCTTTCTGCTAACCACTAATCTGTTCTCCTTATCTATGTGTTTATCTTCCACATACGAGCGAAATCATATGGTATTTATCTTTCTCTGTCTGACTTATTTGCTTAGCATAATACTCTCAAGGTCCATCTACGTTGTCACAAATAGCATGATGTTGTCCTTTTTATGGTGAGTAGTATTCCATTGTGTATATGTGTATATATATATCTCACATCTTCTTTATCATTCATCTGTTGATAGACCCTTGGGATGCTTCCCAGTCTTGGCTATTGTGAATAATGCTGCGATGAACATAGGGGTGTATATCTCTTTTTGAACTATTGATTTCATGTTGTTTGGATAAATACTCAGCTGTGGAAAACCTGGATCATATGGTAGTTCTATTTTTAAGTTTTTGATATATCTCCATACTGCTTTCCATGTGGCTACTTCAGTTTACATTCCCACGAGCAATGTATGAGACTTCTCTTTTCTCCAAATCTGCAACATTTGTTATTCTTATCTAGTTAATTATAGCTATTCTGATGGGTGTGAGGTGGTATATCATGGTAGTTTTGATTTGCATTTCCTTAATAATTAGTGATGTTGGACATCTTTTCATGTGTCTGTTGGCCACCTGCATATCTTCTTTGGAAAAAATGTCTGTTCATATCCACTGCCCATTTTTTGTTTGAGTTGTTCATTTTTTTGTTGTTGAGTTGTATGAGTCCTTTATATATTTTGGAAATTAACCCCTTATTGGATATGCGATTTGAAAATATTTTCTCCCAGTTGGTGTGTTATCTTTTCACTTTGTTGATGGTTTCTTTTGATCTACAGAAGATTTTTAGTCTGATGGAGTCCCATTTGTTTATTTTTTTCTTTTGTTTCTCTTGACTGAGTAGACATGGTATTTGAAAAGATACCGTTAAGACCGATGTCAAAGAGCAGACTGCCTGTATTTTCTTCTAGGAGTTGTATGGTTTCAGGTCTTACATTCAAGTCTTTAATCCATTTTGAGTTAATTTTTGTGTATGGTGCAAAATAATGGTCTACTTTCATTCTTCTTCACGTGGCTGTCCAGTTTTCCCAGCACCATTTATTGAAGAGACTTTCCTTTCTCCATTGTATGTTCTTGGCTCCATTGTTGAATATTAGATGTCCATAGATATGTGGCTTTATTTCTGAGTCTCAATTCTGTTTCCTTGATATATGTGTCTGTTTTTGTGCCAGTACCATGCTGTTTTGATTCCTATAGCTTTGTAGTATAATTTGAATTCAGGGAGTGTGATACCTTCAACTTTATTCTCTTTTCTCAGGATTGTTTGATATTTGTGGTCTTTTATTTTTCCATGTAAATTTTAGGATTCTTTCTTCTATTTCCATGAAGAATGTCATTGGGATTTTGATTGGGATTGCTTTGAATCTGTAGATTGATTTAGGCAATATAGACATTTTAACTAGGTTTATTCTTCCAATCCATGAACATAGAATGTCTTTCCATTTCTTTATGTCATCTCTGATGTCTTAATAATGTGTTATAGTTTTCAGTGTATAGGCATTTCACCTCCTTGGTTAAATTTATTCCTAGGTATTTTATTCTTTCTGTTGCTATTGTAAATGGGATTGTATTCTTTATTTCTCTTTCTTCTGGTTTGTGATTAGCGTATAGAAATGCAACTGCTTTTTGTATGTTGATTTTATACCCTGAAACTTTATTCATTGATTATTTAAGTAGTTTTTTGGTGGATTTTAAAGGATTTTCTATATGTAGAATCATGTCATCAGCAAATGGTGACAGTTTTACTTCTTCCTTTCCAATTTGGGTCCCTTTTATTTCCTTTTCTTGCCTAATTGCTCCAGTTAAAACTTCCGTTACTATGTTGAATAAGAGCAGTGAGAGTAGGCATCCTTGTCTTGCTTGCATTCTAGAGGAATAGCTTTCAGTTTTTCACCATTGAGTATGATGTTAGCTGTGGGTTTGTCATATATAACTTTTATTATGTTCATGTAGTTTCCTTCTATTCTCCTTTAATTGAGAGTTTTTGTCATAAATGGATGTTGGGTCTTGTCAAATGCTTTCTATGCATCTTTTGAGATGATCATATGATTTTTATTCTTCATTTGTTAATGTTGTGTATCACATTGATTGCAGGTGACGAACCATCTCTGTGCCCCTCGAATAAACCCCACTTGATAGAAGTGTACGATCCTTTTAATGTATTGTATTTGATTTGCTAATATTTTGTTGAGGATTTTTGCATTTATGTTTGTCAGTGATATTGGCCTGTAATTTTCCTTTTGTGTGCTCTCCCTGTCCAGTTTTGGTATCGGGGTAATGTTGGCTTTGTAAAATGAGTTAGGAAGTGACCCTTCCTCTTCAGTGTTTTGGAAGAGTTTAGAAGGATAGATATTAACTCTTCTTTGAATGTTTGGTGGAATTCACCAGAGAAGCCACTTGGTCCTGGACTTTTGTTTTTTGGGAGGTTTTTGATTATTGTCTCAATCTCTTTACTAGTGATGTGTCTATTCAGGTTCTCTATTTATTCTTCCTTCAATTTTAGGAGGTTGTATGATTTTAAGAATTTATCCATTTCTTCTAGGTTATCCAATTTGTTGATGTGTAGCTTTTCATTGTATTCTCTTATAATTCTTGGTATTTCTCTGGTGTCCATTGTAATTTCTCTTCTTTCATTTCCAATTTTATTTATTTGAGTGTTTATCTTATTTTCTTAGTAAGTCTGCCTAAGGGTTTGTGAATTTTGTTTATGTTTTCAAAGAACCACTTCTTAGCTTCATTGATCCTTTATTGTTGTTTTTAGTCTCTATTTCATTCATTTCTTCTCTATTTTATTATTTCCTTCATTCTACTGACTTTGGGCTCTGTGTGTTCTTTTTCCTAGTTCTTTTAGGGGTAGTGTTATATTGTTTATTGATATTTTTCTTGTTTATTGAGGTGGGCTTATATTGCTATATTCTTCCCTCTTAATACTGCTTTGTCTGCATCCCATAGGTTTTGGTATGTTGTGTTTTCACTTTCATTTGTCTCCAAGTATTTTTTGACTTCCCCTTTGATTTCTTCATTGACCCAATAGTTGTTCAGTAACATGTTGTTTACTCTCCACATATTTGCAACTTGCCCAGCTTTGTTCTTGTAGTTGATTTCTAGTTTCATACCATTGTGGTAAGAAAAGATGCTTGATATGATTTCATTCTTCTTAAATTTATTGAGGCTTGCCTTGTTTCACAACATATTGTCTATCTTTGAGAAATTTCCATGTTCACTTGGAAGGAATATTTATTCTACTGTTTTTGGATGGAAAAGTTCAATATATATCTATTAAGTCTATCTGGTCTAATATTTCATTTAAGGCCACTGTTTCCTTGTTGACTTTCTGTCTGGATGATCTATCCATTGACTTGAGTGTTAGGGTCTCCTTCTATTATTGTGTTGCTGTCAATTTCTCCCCTTAGGTGTGTTAATAGTTGCTTTATTTGCTTTTGTCCTCTTGTGTTAGGTGCATATATATTAATAGATATTGTGTCATCTTGGTAGAATATTCCTGTTATCACCATACAATGTCCATCTTGCCTCCTGTCATTTTTTCTGTCTTGAAGTCTGTTTTGTCTGATATAAGTATGACTATACCCACTTTCTTTTGTTTTTCTTTTGCTTGGCATATTGTCTTCCACCCCTTTACTCTGAGCCTATGTTTGTCCTTAGAGCTAAGATGTATTTCCTGGAGGCTGCATATTGTTGAGTCTTCTTTTTTAATGCATCCAGCCACTCTGTGTCTTTTGATTAGTGAATTCAATGCATTTACATTTGAAGTGATTATTGATATTCGAGGTCTTTTTTTAATATTGCAATTCAACCTTTATTTTTCTAATTAATTAATTAATTTTTTATTCAAGTGACATTCATTTATAACATTATATAAATTTCTGGTGTACATTGTTATATATCATTAGTATTATGTTTGGGTTCCTTTCTCTTAATTATTTATATATTTCTTATAGGTTTCTGATTTGTGATTACCATGAGGGTCATACATAATAATCTATGTATATAGCAATCTATATTGAGTTGATGGTCTCTTCAGTTTGACCTCTTTCTAAAAGCTCTGCTGTTTTACTTTCCTCCTCTCACCTTGTATGTTTTTTATATCATATCTAACCTCTTATTTTGTGTGTGTGTATCCGTTACCGTCTTATCACTGAAGTAGGTAATTTTAGCACTTTTGTCTTTTGACTTTCATATTATCTTCATAGGTGGTTGATCTGATAACTTTACTGTATTTTTGCCTTTACCAGTGATTTTATTGCCTTTTTTTGTGAGGAAGATTGTCTCTGAGCTAACATCTGTGCCAGTCTTCCTCTATTTTTTTGTGAGATGCTACCACAGCATGGCTTGATGAGCATTGCTAGGTCTGCACCCTGAATCCGAACCTGCAAACCCTGGGCTGCCAAAGCAGAGTGCACAAACTTAACCACTATGCCACCAGGCTGGCCCGTCTTTTTTTAAAAAAATAATTTTCTTATTCCTATTTGTGGTCTTCTCTTTCCCACTTAAATAAGTCCCTTTGGCATGTTTTTAAAAACCAGTTTCTTGGTGATAAACTCCTTTAATTTTTGCTTGTTTGGAAAACTCTTTATCTCTTCTTCCATACTGGATGACAACATTTCCAAATAGAATATTCTTGGCTTTAGGTTTTTTCCTTTCAGCACTTTAAATATACCATGCCACTCTTCCTAGCCTGTAAAGTTTCTGCTGAGCAGTCTGCTGATAGCCTTATGGTGTTTCCTTTATATGTCACTTGTTGCCTTTCTCTTGTGTCTGGCAGGATTCTCTCTTTATCTTTAATTTTGGACGTTTTAATTAGAATGTGTCTTGGTGTTGGCCTCCTTGGGTTTATCTTGTTTGGTGCTTTCTGTCCTTCCTGTACCTGGAGATCTGTTTCCTTCCTTAGGTTAGGAAAGTTTTCAGCTATTATTTCTTCAAATAGATTCTCTGCCTCTTTGTCTCTCTCTTGTCCTTCTGGGACACCTTTAATACGAATGTTAGTGTGCTTGATGTTGTCCCAGAGGTCCCTTACACTGTTCTTCTTCTTCTTTTTTTTTTTTTACCTGTTGATGATTTCCTATAGTTTTTCTTCCAGCTTTCTGATCCATTCTTCTGTATCATCTACTCTGCTATTGAATCCCTTTAGTGAATTTTTCATTTCCAGTATTGTATTATTCATTTCTGATTAGTTCTTTTTTTAAAGATTTTATTTTTTTCGTTTTTCTCCCCAAATCCCCCCAGTACATAGTTATATATTCTTCATTGTGGGTCCTTCTAGTTGTGGCATGTGGGATGCTGCCTCAGCGTGGTTTGATGAGCAGTGCCATGTCCGCACCCAGGATTCGAACCAACGAAACACTTGGCCACCTGCAGCAGAGTGTGCGAACTTAAGCACTTGGCCACAGGACCAGCTCAATTAGTTCTTTTTTATATTTTCCAGTTCTTTGTTGATGTTTTCACTGAGTTCATCCATTTTTTCCCCCAAGATCAGTGAGCATCCTTTTGACTTTTTGTTTGAACTCTTTGTCAGGTAGATTGTTTATTTCTGTTTCATTTAGTTCTTTTTCTGGGGTTTTGTCTTGTTGCCTTGCTTCGAAAGTATTCTTTTGCCTCCTAATTTTGCCTCTCTATCTGTGCTTATAGCTATGTATTAGGTGGGTCAGCTACATCTCCTGATCTTGGAGAAGTGGTCTTATACAAGAGATGCCTTGTGTGGCACAGTAGTGTACTTCCTTCTCGTCACCAGCTCCAAATGTTCCAGGAGTGACCCCTGTGTGGGCTACATGTGTCCTTCTGTTATGGCAGGGATCCTCTTGCTGCAGGTGCTCAGGGACGCTATGCTGTCCCCCTGGCTGGCTGATTGTAATGCTCAGCTCTGTGTGGCTGCTATGGGCCCTTCAGTCACTTTATTGGGCTTGGTGAGCCCCAGTACCATTGGTCTAATAGCATATTCCTTTTGCAATTTTCTGTCAAGTGAGTAGGCCCCCAGCATGGCTGGTTGCTAGGCTCAAGGGCATACAATTGCTGTAGGCCTCTGGCTTTCAAGGCTCTTGCAAAATCTGTCAGGATTGCAGCTGAGTGGGGCTGGCCTCAGGTATGGGAGCACCCAATTATTTCACACTTTAGAAGGTGGGGCAGAGACCCTATGTGGCTGTTTGAGAAGCACAGCTCTTCTGCTGCTGACAAGCCCCACAGCCTACAGGTCCACATATACTGTCAACACAGTCCTTGCCCATGCTTATTTCCAGACTCCCTGAAGTGGACCCAGTTGCCCCACTGCAGAGGGCCCCACACACTCCACCAATGCCCCACACACTCCACTCTCTCCTCACACATGCCCTGCCCTGCAGATATGGACCCACTTGCCTGGCTGTAGAGGATCTAGGCAGCCAGCCTATGCAGCCCCACAAGTTGTCTGAGGGCTTACTGTTGGGTGGGCCATTCCCTAGGGTGGGCTGCCTGCCCTGGTTGAGCTGGATTAAATTGGCACTCTAGTGGGTGGGGCAGACCCCTGGGAACAGGGGTCTAACAGGCCAGGGGAAGAACTCCAATGGCGCCTGCCAATGTCTGTGTCAGCACGCCTGTGCTGGGTCACAGTAATGGCTGCTGCCAATGTCTCAATCCCTGGAGAAGTCTCACCTCTCACTGAGATGTGCCTAGAGCCTATCAGGTGAGTCTATTTTCAAGAAGGGACAGTGTACCTGTATTTCTGGTGATTTTAGGTTGCTTTCTGAAACAGGTGAATTTGTGCATGTGCCCTCTAAGAGCTGGCTTTTTTCTGCTTATGCCTGATAGCTTTTCTGGATGTATTCCCCATTGTAGTTAATAGCCAGCAAAGACAGATATTATGACACTTGTTTCAGTTGTGCTGAGTCCAAAGGATGCTTATAGCAGTAATGCTCCCCTGATCAGGTCCCCCGCTCCTCCAGGGAAGAGTGCATACCGTAGGATTGCTCCCAGCCAACCATGAAGTTCTGCAGCTCACAAAAGTGGCTTTTTTTCTCTCCAGAAAGGAATTTCTGCCTCTTCTACCTCAGTCAGGACTGTCCCTTTTTTCAGGGGTTCTTTTTATCCAGTTTTCAGTTCTCTGTAAAGGGTAATTTTTCCAAGAATAGTTGTAAATTGGTTGTGTTCACAGGAGGGGGTAAGTTCAAAGTTTGCCTATGCTGCCATCTTGACACCAACTCCTGACATTTAAGGTCTTACTACTGCCATTTTATCTTTTGTTTTCTGGTTGTTCTACATTTCCATTGTTTCTTTTTCCTGTATTTCTGTCTGCCATTTCAGTTTGGTGGATTTTTGTGATGTTTTTCTCAGTTTTCTCTTTTTTATGATTTCTGACTCTGCTCTGATTTTTTGTTTTGTGGTTACCATGAGGTTTGTATAAAAGATCTCACAGATGAGATATTCCTTTTTCTGATATGCTCTTGTCTCCATTAGGCTATGCAGGTTCTGTCTTTTTCCTCCTCCCCTTCTGTGTTATTGTTCTCACAAATTGTTCTTTTTTGTGTTGTGAGTGTGAGGCCAAATTGATATGGTTATAGTTATTTTTGATGCTTTCTCTTCCTTTATTCTTTATGTTATAATTAAGTGTTTACAACCTGTTATGATATAGGGCTGCAATTTCCTAATTCTGTCTATCTTCTTGCTCAAATCTTTGTAAACCTTTGATTTTTTCTTTGAGGTACAAGGGCTCCCTTCCTCATTTCTTTTAAGGCAGGTCTAGTGATGATAAACTCTCTCAATTTTTGTTTGTCCGGGAAAGCTTTTATTTCTCTGTCATATCTGAAGGATAATTTTTCCTGATAGAGTGTTCTTATCTGATAGTTTTTGTCTTTCAGTATTTTCAATATATCATTCCACTATCTCCTAGCCTGTAGGATTTCTACTGAGAAATCCACTGAAAGCCTGATGTGGGTTCATTGTAGGTTATTTTCTTCTTGCTGCACTTAATATTTTTTCTTTGTCATTGAATTTTGACAGTTTTAATATTATATGCCTTGGATAAGGTCTTTTTGCATAGAGTTATTTAGAAGTTCTATTATTTTCATATACTTGGATATCCAGTTCTTTCCCCATGTTTAGGAATTTCTCTCCTATTATTTATCTGAATAAGCTTTCTGCTCCTTTCTTCTTCTCTTCTCCTTCTGGAAAACCTATAATCCTTATGTTAATTTTCCTACTTGAGCCAGGTATTTCCTGAAGAATTTCTTGATTTTTTAAAGTCGTATTTGTCTCTCCTCCTTCACCTGAATCATTTCTTGGTTTCTATCTTTGAGCTCACTAATTCTATCCTCCATATGGTCTACTCTATTTTTTAATGCTTTCTACATTACTTTTAATCTCATTAATTGTGTTCTTCATCTCCAGAATTTCTTTTTGATCTTTTGAGAGTTTCAGTCTCTTTGGTGAAGTTCTCTTATGTTCATTAATTTTATTCTTGGGCTCATTGAACTGTCTTTTTGAGTTTTCTTGTGACTCATTGAGTTTCTTTATGACAACTATTTTGAATTCTCTGTCAATTAGAGTGTAATCTTTTGTGACTTCAATTTTGGTTTCTGGAGATTTGTTATTCTCTTTATGTTCTGCTGTGTTACTGTAGTTCTTCATGGTGTTTGACGAATTGATCCTCTACCAGTGCATTTGTGGTAGTAACCACTTTTCTTATTTGGGCATGGCTCTGGTTACTTTGGTTCTGGGCTGCTTCTGGCTGTATTTGAGAAGCTGTACTTTCCATCTTCTACTGCCTCTGCTAGAGGTGTCATCAGTGCCCTCTTTGTGCCACCTTGTGCCTCTGAGGTTGCTTGTGCCTTGCTGCTTACAATGTTGCTGCAGTGTTAGATGTCACCACTTACATCACCAGGCTGAAAGCACTTCTGCTGCTTCTGTGGTCATTTTGGTCTCATGTTGCTCCACTGGCTCTCTGTAAGGCTCTCCATGGGCTCACATGCTGCCGCTCCATGCACCACCTGCTCTGCTGCTCCCAAGTTGCCTAGGGGTCCTGGCTGCACTGCTGCCAGGGGTGCAGGGTTCATGAGTGTCAATATCACTGCCAGGCCCTGGGGCCCAAGGGACTTGTATGCAGCCCCAGCTGCTGGTAGAACTGGTGTTGGGGGTGCCACCACTGGGGGTTGGGTCACCAGTTCAGTGTGATTCCTGAAGCCTCTATTTTCAGGTTCCACATGCCACTGCTGGGCGAAGCAGGGGCTGTTTTTTTCTGCTCCTGCCATGTCCACTCACAGTCACATTGGCTGGGGCTTATGCTGCCTCCACTCTGCCAGCAGTTACATGAGCCAGGCTGCCTACTGCCTCTGCTCAGAGTCCCAGGAGGTGCCGCTTGAGGACCCACACCCTTGATTGCTGTGGCTGGGGGAATATGAGGGTGCTACTCCTCTATTTTCACTACCTCATTGGGGTCCAGTCCACCTGCTTCAGATGTACAGATGTGTGGATCTCTTATGTGTCCCGTTGTGTTGTGTAGTGAATCCTATGTTGGTCAGTGGATGTCTTATTGTTGTAACTTAGAGGGGAGAGACAAAGGGAACAATTCTCTCTGCCATGATACTGTCCCTTTCTTTCATTTATTTTTTAAAAAGTCCTAATGTATCACCTGGGACTTCTAGTATGATATTGCAAAGGAGTGTTGAGAGGGAATATCCTTGCCTTGTTCCTGATCTTTGTGGTAAATCTTCAATATTCTCACCATTAATTATAGTTGTTAGCTGTATGTGTTTTGGAGATAATCATCAAGTTGAGGAAGACCTTGTCTACTCCTAGTTTACCTAGAGTTTTTCTTTTTGTCAAATACTTTTTTACATCTATTGATATGATCATATGAGTTTTCCTTTTCAGCCTGCTGATGTGATGGAATACATTAACTGATTTTCATATGTTAAGCCAGACTTACTCACCTGGGATAAACTGCAATTGGTCACAGCATATAGTTCTTTTTATGCATTACACACTTGATTTGCTAATGTATTCTAAAGAATTTTTGCATGGATGCTCGTGAGAAATACTTATCTCATAATGTTTTTGTCTGGTTTTGATGTCAGCGTAATTCTAGCCTCAGAGAACGAGTTTGGAGATGTTCCATCTCCTTCTATCCACTGAGAGAGATTGTAGAGAATTGGTATAATTTCTTTCTGTTTGGTAGAATTCACCAAGGAACATATCTAGGGCTGGTGCTTTCTGTTATTAATTATTGATTGCATTTCTTTAATGAACATGGGTCTACTCAGATTATATCTTTTTGTATGAATTTTAGATAATTGTCTCTTATAATCAATTGGTCCATTTCATCTAGGTTATCAAATTTGTGGCCATAGAGTTGTTCATAGCATTCCTTTTTGTTATCTTTTTAATGTCCATAGGATCTGTAGTGATGTGCTTTCTTTCCTTTCTGACACTAGTAATTTGTATCCATTCTCTCTCTCTCTCTCTTTTTTGGTGAGGATGATTAGCCCTGAGCTAACATCTGGGCCAATCTTCCTCTACTTCTTATGTGGGACACCACCACAGCATGGCTGATGAGTGGAGTATGTCTACACCTGGTATCAGAACCTGTGAACTCAGCCAGCAGTAGCGGAGCATATGGAACTTTAACCACTCAGCCACAAGGCTGGTCCCTCCATTCTCTTTTTTTTTACTAGTAAGCTTAGCTAGATCAATTTCACTGATCAATTTTATTGATCTTTTAAAAAACCTCATTTTGCTTTTGTTGATTTTCTCTCTTGATTTCCTGTTTTCAATTTCATTGATTTCTGCTCTAATTTTATTATTTCTTTTCTTCTGCTTACTTTGGTTTTAGTTTGCTTTTCTTTTTATAGTTTCCAGGGATGGAAATTTAGATTATTGATTCTAGACCTTCGTTTTGTAATACATGCATTCAATACCACACGTTTCCTTTTAAGCTCTGTTTTCACTGCATCCCACAAATTTTGATAAGTTGTGTTTTCATCTTCATTTACTTCAAAATATTTTAAAATTTCTCTTAAGATTTCATCTTTGACTCATGTGTCATTTGGAAGTGTGTTATTTAATCTCCATGTATTTTGGGATTTTCCAGTTATCTTTCTGTTGCTGATTTCTAGTTTAATTTCATTGTTGTCTGGGAGCAGACGTTGTATGATTTCAATTTTAAATTTGTTAAGGAGTGTTTTATGGCCCAGAATTTGGTCCATGTTGGTGAATATTCCATGTGAGCTTGAGAAGAATGTGTGTTCTGCTAGCTTTGGATGAAGTAGTCTAGAGATCTCAATTATATCCAATTGATTGACGGTATTGTAGAGCTCCCAGTATGTCCTTGCTGATTTCTGCCTGCTGGTCTGTCCATTTCTGACAAAAGGGCTTTGAAGTCTTCAACTGTAAGAGTGGATTCATCTATTTCTCCTTACAGTTTTATCAGTTTTTGCCTCATGTAGTTTGATACCGTTTTTAGGTACTTACAGTAAGAATTATGTCTTCTTGGAGAACTGATTTTTTTTCTTATTAGGTAATGTCCTTTTTCTTATCCCTGATAACTTTTCTTATTTGAAGTCTGCTCTGTTCAAAATTAATATAGCTACTCTTGCTTTCCTTTGGCTAGTGTTGGTATGGTATATTTTTCTCCATCCATTTACTTATAATCTACATGTTTCTTAATATTCAAAGTGAGTTTCTTGTAGACAAAACATAGTTGGGTCTTGTTTTTTCATTGGTGCCTTTAGATCAGTGACAATCTTTATCTTTTAAAAAAATTTTTTATTTAAATTTAAAAATTTTTATTTTGTATTTTTATGAGGAATATTGGTCATGAGCTAACATCTGTTGACAATCTTCCTCCTTTTGCTTGAGTAAGATTCTCCCTGAGTTAACCATCTGGGCCAGTCTTCCTCTATTTTGTATGGGGACTGCCTCCATGGCATGGCTTAACAAGCAGTGCTAAGTCTGCACCCAGGATCCGAACCTGTGAACTCGAGGCTACCAAAGTGCAGCACACAAACTTAACCATTACACCACTGGGCTGGCCCTGACAATCTCTATCTGTTAACTGGTGCTTTTGGACAGTTGACATTCAAAGTCATTAGTGACATAATTGGATTTATATCCATCATAATTGTTACTATTTTACAATATTTGATACAATTACTACATAATCGTCCTACTTTGGTCTTCCACTCTTTTTCTACCTCTTGTGGCTTTACTTGAGCATTTTATGAAATTCCATTTTCTCTTCTTTCTTAGCACATCAGTTATACTTTTTAAAAAAATTTTTTAGTGGTTACTCTAGAGTTTACCATATATATTTATAACTAATGTAATCCAATTTCAAATAACAATACCAATAGTGTGAGTACCTTATAATAACAAAATAATCCTAATTTCTCCCTTTCATCCCTTGTAATCTGATGTCATTCATATATACATATATATACAAGCATATATATGTATATATGATGTATACATAAGCATATTATATATACATATATGAATATATGATATGTACATAAGCATACGAGTATTCAATTGAGTACGTTTTTGCTATTATTGTTTTGAACAAACTCTTTTCTTTTAGATCAACTAAGGCCAAAAGAATAAAAGTTTTCATTTTACTTATTCCTTCTTTGATGTTCTTCATTTCTTTATGTAAATGAGTTTCTGACCTATATCATTTTCCTTCTCTCTAAAGAACTTTTTTCAAAACATTTCTTGCAAAGCTGATCCATCACCAATAAGTTATTTCAATTATTGTTTGAGAAAATTCTCATTTCTCCTTCACTTCTGAAGGATAACTTCACAGGATACAGAATTCTAGTTGGTGTTTTTCTCTATTCTCTTCTTCCTTGCATCATTTCTGAGGAGAAGCTGAATATGATTCTTATCTTTGTTCCTCTATAGGTAAGGTGTTGTTTTCCTGTGGCTTCTTTCAGGGTTTTATTTTTATCTTTGGTGTTCCATAAATTGAAAATGATATGCCTAGGTGTAGTTTTTTGGGATATTTCTTCTGCTTGGCTTACTCTGAGGTTCCTGGGTCTGTGGTTTGATGTTTGACATTAATTTGGGAAACTTCTCAGTCACTATTGTTTCAAATATTCCTTCTTTTCCTTTTTCTCCTTATGGTATTCCCATTACTAATATGTTACAGCTTTTGTATTTCTCCCACGGTTCTTGGATATTCTGTTCTGTTATTTTCAGTCTTTGTTGTTTATATTGGTATAGCTTCAAGTAGGGAGATTCTTTCCTCAGCCATGTCCCACCTAATAAGGCCATCATTTCTCTTACAGTACTTTTGATTTTCAGCATTTAGTTTTTGTTCTTTCTTAGGATTTCTATCTCTCTGCTTACATTGTTCATCTGTTCTTGTAGGCTTTCTGCTTTATCCATTAGAGCCCTCTGCATATTAATCATAGTTATTTTAAATTCTTGGCTTGATAATTCCAATACCTCTGCCATGTCTGATTCTGATAGTTGCTCTGTCTCTTCAAACTGTGTGTTTTTTTCTTTTGATATGCCTTGTAATTTTTTCTTGATAGCCAAACATGATGTACCAAGTAAGAGGAACAGCTATAAATAGTCCTTTAGTAATGTACTGGTAAGGTGTGTGGGAGAGAGGAAGTATTCTATAGTTCTATGATTAGCTCTATGTCTTTTAGTAAGCCTGTGACTCTGGACTGAAAACTTCACAAGTGTTTCTCAGTTTTTTCTACCTGCCTCAGATGGGACAGTATGGCTAATGTGGACCAGAGTTATATATTTCCCTTCTCCCATGAGGAAGGCTAGAGTTGACTAGAGCTGAGTATTTCCTTTCCCCCAGGTTAGTTAGGCTCTCATAATACCCCAGCAAGTTAGGTTTCAGTTAACTAGCTTCTTCTGAAGGCAGGCCTTGTTTAGAACAGAGTGCAGTGGCATATTTCAAAACTGTTCCCTTTCTCCTCCCCCTGCTGGAAGAAGGAGGGGATTTTTCTCTATTTGACATGGGAATCTAGTTGAGTTTCTGGAGGTAAATTTCACATTGTACAATTCCCCTATGACTGGATCCCCTGTAATTTTTAACTCTCAGACTTCTCCACACTGATCCTCCAGAAATTTGTCATTTAGTGTTCAGGTTTTCCTACCCTGGCACTTGTTGCTGTGACCGTCTCTGCTCTGGGAAGCCATGACTCCTTGTATCATCTGTTTTGTCTCTCCAGTCTCAGGGGCAGCAGTTTTCCCTCTGTCTTACAGGTACAGTGAGTTATTGATTTTCCAGTATGTTCAGCTTTTTACTTGTTATGCTACAGTGGCAACTTTCAAGCTCTTTACATGTGGGACCAGAAATCTGAAGTCTCCCTGGATGGGTCTTAAATGAATTTTGCTAAGTGAAAGTAGTCTGACCCAAAAGTCTATATGTTATATGACTCCATTCATATGACATTCTGGAAAAAGCACATCTATAGGGAAAGAAAACAGATTATTGGTGGCCAGTGGTGAAGTAAGGATTGATAAGGAGTATGCAGAGGGAAATTTTTAAGATTAAGAACCATTCTGTATGCTACTGGGATAGTAAATACATGATTTCATGCATTTATCAAACTGTCTAGAACTGTACATCACAAAGATGTCTGCAAACTAATATATATGAATACATAGAGATGTACAATTATACCTGTGTATATTTATATATAATGTTCAGTTTCTCTTACAGGGATATGAGCCACTCTGATTTACACTGCAATGCACATCTTAAAGCCTGATTAGGGGAATGCTGGAGATCCAAACTACTGCTAATGCCAATATGCACAACTATATGCCAGGGCTAAGTTAACCACCCTCCAATGTAACATTGAGGCTAAACTAAGTAATTTGTCAATGAAAGCCATATTAGCAACAATTACAAACCAAGACTTCCTCAGTAAAATACAACATCTTTCCAGAAAACTGTGGAAACTCCTACTATCTATATTTTTCTTTAGCTTATAGACACCTAGTCAGAATAACATTCAGTAACTTATGGCCTGTCTAAACCATGAGTTAAAATGAAATTCTATTGACTTGGGCCTTATTCATCTCTGAGAAGAAAGGGGTGTATTTTGGGGCAATTAAGGTCTCTTAGGAGATCCTTCATCTCTTACTGGATTGAACATATTGGTTAAATTATGCATGTTTCCTCCCCTCCTCTCAGAAATCAGTAAAAGTAGCTAGGGTATAAAGATTCAGAAATTCCAAATCTATCTTAAAAGAGACTTGACAGGGCTCCACTTCCAGTGATGGCAGCCTACCCAGTTTCAGACCAACCCTCCCCACAAGAACAACTACAAATCTGGTCAGTAGGTAAGAATACCTACTTGAAGGCCATGGAGAGCTATCAAGGCAGACAGGACTTGATGTGTCCAGAATTTTTAAAGAGGGAAATATCAGGTATGTAAACCCAATATTGAATAACACTCTCCTTCAAAACATTTGTCAAGTTGGGAGTGGTGACCTAGGGTCCAAAAGCTGACAAGGACTTTAGGCAGACTCCATTGGTAGAGAGATAAAAATTGGAGAATAGAATATTATACAGAAAGGAAAATGAATGAAATATTGCTATGCACATAAATATGGATGAATCTCACCAAAAATGACGTTGAGCAAAACAAGCCAGACTCAAAAGAGTAGAGGCTGTATGATTTCATGTATATAGATTCAAAAGCAGACCAAACGAATTTATGGTGCGGTGAATGTTGCAAATGGAGTAACACATGTCAAGGCTTCTAAAATGGAGCTGGGAGGCCATTAAAGAAATGGGGCTTATGCATGTTCAAAACTGAATGCCATCTGAACTTTTTTTTTGTACGAGGAAGATTTGCCCTGTGTTAACATCTGTTACCAATCTTCCTCTTAGTTTTGCTTGAGAGAGATTAGCCCTGAGCTAACATCTGTGCCAATCTCCCTCTATTTTGTTTGTGGGATGCCTCTGCAGCATGGCTGATGAGTGGAGTAGGTCTATACCTGGCATCTGAACCCATGAACCTGAGCCACTGAAGTGGAGTACACAGAACCTTAACCACTTGGCAACGGGGCTGGCCTGCCAGCTGAACTTTCAAACCACAGAAACCACATCCTGGAGCATTTCATCTTTGAAAAATGGACAATCAGCTTAGGTACAGTCCAAGACCCAATCACATACTGGCAAGTCAGCCTTCTCCTCACCAGAACCACACATTAACTGTTTAAAATGATCTATGGAAGCTTGTGATTTTTGCCTTTGTAAACCCTTGTATCCTTTGTCCTCTTTGGAACACGTTTGAGTTTCTACTTGAATCTTTGTCTCCTGAATTTCAGTTTTTAAGACCCTCAGTACTCATTTTCTAATTTTCTTGTAGTTGATGCCCCTTATTCATCAAATTTGGTATTATAACCCAGGAGAGTGGTTACTTCAGAGGAGGAGGGTGCTATTGGTTGGAATAAGCATGAAAAAGATGCTGATAACCTTCTCTTTCTTTCTTTCTTTCTCTTTCTGAGGAAGATTAGCCCTGAGCTAACATCTGCCACCAATCTTCCTCTTTTTACTGGGGAAGAGTGGCACTGAGCTAACATCCATGCCCATCTTCCTTTACTTTATACATGGGACACACAGCACAGCATGGCTTGACAAGCAGTGAGAAGGTCTACACCTGGGACCTGAGCTGGTGAACCCTGGACCGCCAAAGGGAAACATGAGAACTTAACTGCTGTGCCACCGGGCCAGCCCAAACCTTCTCTTTCTTGATCTGGGTATTGGTTGTAATTGTATGGAGAATTTGTGATAAGACCTAGATCTGTACCATTATGATTTGAGCAATTTTGTATGTATATTTTGTTTTTCTCTTTAAAGTTTATTTTTTTAAGCTTTTAGGAATGTTAAACACCTGAAACCCCAACTACAAAGTAGGCTAAAAGGCTGTCAAAAGCAGTGAAGATCAAAGAGAGATCTTGAAGGAAGCAGAGGAGCCCCCATGTTCAGGTCTCAGAGAAAATTTAAGAAGATTGAAATCATATCAAGCATCTTTTCTGGCCACAATGCCATGAAACTAGAAAACAACTACAAGAAAAAAGCTGGGAAAGTCATGAATATGTGGAGACTAAAAAGCATTCAACTGAACAACCATTGGATCAATGAATAAATCAAAGGAAAAATAAAAAAATACCTGGAGACAAGTGAAAATGAAAATACAACATACCAACTCCTATGGGATGCAGCAG
Organism: Equus quagga; assembly: GCF_021613505.1. Lineage (NCBI taxonomy): Eukaryota > Metazoa > Chordata > Mammalia > Perissodactyla > Equidae > Equus > Equus quagga. The sequence goes on from NW_025794792.1 coordinate 66,350, forward strand.
AGGTGAGTTATAAGAGGGAAATTCATAGCAATACAAGCTCACCTTAACAAACAAGAAAAATCTCAAATAAGTAATTTTAACCCACACCTAACAGAACTAGAGAGAGAAGAACAAAAAAATGCCAAAGTCAGCAGAGGGAGGGAAATAATACAAATTAGAGTGGAAACAAATGAAATAGAGACTAAAAAAACAGTAAAAAGGATTAATGAAACTAAGACCTGGTTCTTTGAGAAGATAAACAAAATTGACAAACCCTTAGACAGACTCACTAAGGAAAAAGGGGAGAAGGCTCAAATAAATAAAATTAGAAATGAAAGAGGAGAAATCAAAATGGATACCACAGAAATACAAAATATTATAACAGAACACTATAAAAAACTATATGTTCACAAATTGGATAACTTAGAAGAAATGGATAAATTTTTAGACTCATACAATCTCCCAAATCAGAGTCAAAAGAAATAGTGAATCTGAGTAGACCAATCTCAAGTAAAGAGATCAAAACAGTTATCAAAAACCTCCCCCAAAACAAAAGTCCATGACCAGATTCCTTCTCTGGAGAATTCTACCAAACATTCAAGGAATATTTAATACCTATCTTTCTCAAACCATTCAAAAAAATGAGGAAGATGAAATGTTCTTAACTTATTCAATGAGGCCAACATTACCCTATACCAAAACCAGGCAAGGAGAGCACAAAGAAGGAAAATTACAAGCCAATATCCCTGATGAGCAGACATGCAAAAATCCTCAACAAAATACTGGCAAACTAAACACAGTAATACATTGAAAGGATCATACACCATAATCAAGTGCGATATATACCAGGGACTCAGGGATGGCTCAACATCCTCAAGTCAATCAATGCTATAAACTAGATTAACAAAATGAGGAATAAAACTCACATGATCATCTCAATAGATGCAGTGAAAGCACTGACAATATCCAAAATAAATTTATGATAAAAACTCTCAATAAAATGGGTACAGAAGGAAAGTACCCCAACAAAATGAAGGCTATATATGAGGAACTCACAGCCAACATCATACTTATCAGTGAAAAACTAAAAGCTACCCCTCTGAGAACAGGAATGAGATAAGGATGCCCAATCTCACCACCCCTATTCAACATAGTACTGGATGTTTTGGCCAGAGGCTTTAGGCAAGAAAAAGAAATAAAAGGAATTCAAATTGTAAAGGAAGAAATGAAACTCTGGCTGTTTGCAGATGACGTGATTCTGTATACGGAAAACCCTAAAGAATCAATCAGAAAACTATTGGGAAATAATCAACAACTACGGCAAACTTGCAGGGTACAAGATCAACTTACAAAAATCAGTCGCATTTCTATACACTAATAGTGAACTAACAGAAAGAGAAGTCAAGAATACAATCACATTTACAATTGCAATGAAAAGAATAAAATATCTAGGAATAAATTTAATCAAAAAGAGGTGAAAGACCTATACACTGAAAACTATGAGATATTATTGAAAGAAATTGAAGAGGATATAAATGGAAAGATATTCCATGCTCACGGATTGGAAGAATAAACATAGTTAAAATGTCCACATTACCTAAAGCAATCTATGGATTCAGCACAATCCCAATTAGAATCCCAACGACATTCTTCATGGAAGTAGAATAAAGAATCCTAAAATTTATATGGAACAACAAAAGACCTTGAATAGCCAAAGCAATGCTGAGAAAGAAGAAGAAAGCTGGAGGCATCACAATCCCTGATTTCAAAAAAATACTACAAAGCTATAGTAATCAAAACAGCATGGTACTGGCACAAAAACAGAAACAGAGATCAATGGAATAGAATTGAGAGCCCAGAAATAAAACCACATATCTATGAACAATTAATCTTCAAAAGGAGCTAATAACATACAATGGAGAAAGGAAAGTCTCTTCAATAAATGGTGCTGGGAAAACTGGACAGCCACGTGAAAAAGAATGAAAGTAGACCATTATCTTGCACCATACACAAAAATTAACTCAAAATGGATTAAAGACTTGAATGTAATACAAATCTTACATGAAAATATATACAGTAAACTCTTTGACATCGGTCTTAGCAACATCTTTTTTAATATTTATCCTGTCTAATCAGGCAAGGGAAACAGAAAAATTAACAAATGGGACTAAATAAGACTAAAAGTCTTCTGCAAGGCAAAGGAAACCATGAATGAAATGAAAAGATAGCTCTCCAACTAGGAGAAAACATTTGCAAATCACAAATCTGACAATCAGTTAATTTCAAAAATATACAAAGAACTCATACAACTCAACAACAAAAAACACCAAACAACCTGATCAAAACATGGGCAGAGGATATGAGCAGACATTTTTCCAAAGAAGACATACAAGTGGTCAACAGGCACATGAAAAGTTGTTCAACATCACCAATTATTAGGGACACGAAAATCAAAAGTACAATGCGATATCACCTTACACCCTTTAGAATGGCTATAATCAACAAGACAAAAAATAAAAATTATTAGAGAGGATGTGGAGAAAAGGCAGCTCTCATACACTGCTGGTGGGAAGGCAAACTGGTGCAGCCACTATGGAAAACAGTATGGAGATTTCTCTAAAAATTAAAAGTAGAAATACCATAGGATCCAGCTATCCCACTACTGGGTATTTAGCCAAAGAACTTGACATCAATAATTCAAAGAGATTTAACACCCCTATGTTCATTGCAGCATTATTCACAATAGCCAAGATGTGGAAGCAACCCAAGGGGCCTTCCACGGATGAATGGAGAAAGATGATGTGGTATACATATACAATGGAGCACTACTCAGCCATTAAAAAAGACAGGCCAGCCCCAGTCACCCAGTGGTTAAGTTCATAAAGCTCTGCTCAGGCTTGGTTCCCAGGCGTAGACCTATACCACTCATCAGTGGCCTTTCTGTGGTGGTGGATCACATACAAAAACAGGAAGATTGGCAACAGATGTTATCTCAGGGTTATCTTCTTCAGCAGAAAAAGAGGTAAACTGACCATAGATATTAGTTCAGGATGAACTTTCCTCAGCAAAAAAAAAAAAAAAAAAAAAAAAAAGGAAGAAGCAAAGAAAAGAAAAAATTGTGCCATTTGCAGCAATATTCATGGAACTTGAGTGTGTGATGTTAAGTGAAATAAGCTAGACAGAGAAAGACAAACACTGCATTATTTCACTCATATGTGGAAGATACACAAACGCGTGGATAAAGAGAACCGATTAGTGGTTACCAGAGGGGAAGGTGGCTTGGGGGTCAGGGAAAGTGGTAAAGAGGCACAGATGTATGGTGATGGATAAAAATTAGACTCCTGGTGGTGAGCACAATGCCATCTGTACAAAAATCAATAAATAATAATGTACTCCTGAAATTATAGTGTTATAAATCATTATGATCTCAATAAATTAATTGAAAAAAAATTATGCTGAATCTTGTCAAGTGTTTTTTCTACTTCTACTGAGATGATCATGTGGTTTTTATTCTGCATTGTTTTAATGTAGTGTAACACATTGATTGATTTGTGTATGTTCTCGCATGCTTGCGTCCCTAGACTAAAGCCCACTTGATCATAGCATATGTGTCTTTTTGTACTATTGTATTCAATTTGCTAATATTTTGTTGAGGATTTTTGCATCTATGTTCATCAACAATATTGACATGTAATTTTCTGTTTTTGTGTTATCCTTGTCTGGTTTTGGTATCAGGGTAATATTGGCCTCATAGAATGAGTTGGGAAACATCTCCTCTTTGATTTTTTGGAAGATTTTGACATGGATAGGTATTATATCTTTGAATGTTTGGTAGAATTCACTGGAGAAGTGTTTTGGTCCTGGACTTTTATTTTTTGGGAGGTTTTTGCTTACTATTTCAATCTCTTTACTACTGATTGGTCTATTCAAATTCTCTATTTCTTCTTGATGCAGTTTTGGGAGGTTGTATGATTCTAAGAATTTATCTATTTCTTCTAGGTTATCCAATTTATTGGCAAATAGCTTCTCATTGTGTTTTCTTATAATCCTTTATATTTCTGTGGTATTCATTGTGATTTTTCCTCTTTTGTTTCTGGTTTTATTTATTTGAGCCTTCTCTCTTTATTTATTAGTGAGTCTAGGTAAAGGTTTGTCATCTGGTTACTTTTCAAAGAACCAGCTTTTAGTTTCACTGATCTTTTCTATTGTCTTTTTAGTCCTCATTTCACTTCTTTCCACTCTGATTTATTTTTTAAAGATTGACAGCTGAGCTAACATCTGTTGCCAATCTCCTTCTCCTTCTTCTCCTTCTCCCCAATCCCCCCAGTAAGTAGTTGTATATTCTAGTTGTACATCTCTCTGGCTTTGCTATGTGAGATGCTCCTCAGCATGGCCTGAGGAGTGGTGCATGTCTGCACCCAGGATCTAAACTGGTGAAATCCTGGGCTGCCGAAGCCGAACACACAAACTTAACCACTCGGCCACAGGCTGGCCCCTTCCACTCTGGTTTTTAGTATTTTCTTCCTTCTACTGACTTTGGGCTTCATTTGTTCTTGTTTTTCTAGCTCTTTTAGATGTAGAGTTAGATTGTTTATTTGAGATTCTTCTTGTTTTTTGAGGTAGGCCTGTATTGCTATATACTTTCCTCTCAGTACTACTTTTGGTACATCTCATAAATTTTGGTATGTTCTGTGTTCATTTTAAGTTTTCTCCAGGTATTTTTTGATTCCTATTTGATTTTTTCATGGATCCAATAGTTGTTCAATAACATGTTGTTTATTCTCCACATATTTGTGACTTTCCCAGCTTTCTTCTTGTAGTTGATTTTTAGTTTCATATCTTTTAGTTGGAAAAGTTGCTTGATATGATTTCAACCTTCTTAAACTTTGGAGACTTGTTTTGTTTCCCAACATAGGGTCTATCTTTGAGAATGTTCCATGTGACCTTGAGAAGAATGAGTATTCTTCTGCTTTTGGTGGAATGTTCTACATATATTTTAAATCTATCTAGTCTAAAGTTCAATTTAAGGCTGATGTTGCCTTTATGTCTGTTGAACTTCTTTCTGGATGGTCTATCCATTGATGTAAGTGGGGTATTAAAGCACCTACTATTATCATGTTGCTGTCAATTTCTCCCTTTAGGCCTGTTAATACTTGTTTTTTTAAATACTTTAATGCTCTTATGTTTGTGCATAATATTAATAGATGCTACATTTTCTTGATGGGTTGTCTTCTTTATTATTATATAATGTCCTTCTTTCTCCTTTGTCATCTTTTTCGGTTTGAAGTCTATTTTACCTAATACAGGTATGGCTACACCCACTTTCTTTTGGTTGCCATTTGCTTGGAGTAACATCTTCCATCTTTTCACTTTGAAATGTTTCTATTTTTGAAAGATTTTTTTGGGGGAATAGAATTCTAGTTTAATAGAATTTTACTTTCATGTACATTAATGATATTGCTCATGGATCCTCTCTTTTGCATAGTTTCTAATGCAAATGTCATTCTCAAAATTATTCATATAAGGTATCTTCTTTTTCCTCCTGCAGATTTTCATTTTTCCTCTTCTGCTCCGGTTTTGAGCAAATACATTCATGCATTGAAATATGACATTTCAGTCAATGACAATCTGCTTATACAATACTTGTGCCTTAAGATTATAGTGGAGCTGAAGAATTCCTATGGCCTAGTGATGTTTTAACTGTCATAACATTGCAGCAGAATGCATTATCCACATTTTTGTGATACTGTTGTAAACACACCTATTGTACTGCCAGTTTTATAAAAGTATAGTGCATACAATTATGTACAGTACATAATTCTTGATAATGATAATAAATGACTATGTTACTGGTTTATGTTTACTATACTAAACTTTTTATCATTTTTTTGGAAAGTAGTCTTTCTACTTATAAAAAAATTTTACTGTGAGACAATATGCTGTATTATGCTGGCAGCAGCCTCATACATTTATGTTTATTGCATCACTTAATTGCACCATTTTCTTTTGTACTTGATTTAAGTACACTCTGTGATGTTGGCACAATGACAAAAAGGTGTAACAATGCAGTTCTATATCCCTGTCTTTAAGAGATGCATGACGGTACAGATCATTTTTGCCTACACAATTAAGTGAATTTGGGCAACAAATTAACAGGAGGTGCAAAGAGTTCCTAGACCCAATATATATATATGTGTGTGTTTGGGCGCTTCTCCACACCAGCAGGCATTTCTCTCATGCCAGCAAGGCATGTTTGAGAATTCAAGTTGATTCTGACACTATCTACCTGGAGATAGAATCAGACTCTGTAGGTAAGTGCTCAGTCCCACAATACTTCCATCCCCTTTAGATGTCAGTTACAAGCCCAGGTTGTTATCTGTGCTTCTGACTGGTTGGCTAGGAACTGGAGGTTCCAACAATTCTTTCCAATTCAGGGTGCCAATTGCAACATATATATGGGTCATGTTTTTTTTATCCAGTCAGCCACTCTATGCCTTTTGATTGGAACATTTATTCCATTGACATTTAAACTAGCTATTGATAAAAATGTACTTATTGCCATTTTGTTACTTTTTTCTGGGTATTTTGGTAGTTCTTCCCTGTTCCTTTCTTCTTCTCTTGCTCTCCTCCCTTGTGGTTTGATGGCTTTCTTTAGTATTATCTTTGGGCTCCTTTCTCTTAATTTTTTGTGTATTTATTATAGGTTTATGGTTTGTGATTACCATGAGGTTTATATATAATAACCTACGTATACAGCAATTTATATTAAATTGATGGTCTCTTTAGTTTGACTTCTTTCTAAAAGCTCTACTCTTTTATTCCTCCTCCCACATTTTATGTTTTTGATATTGTATCTAACCTCTTTGTGTGTGTGTGTGTGTGTGTATCTGTGCCCCTATTGTCACAGAAATAGACAATTTTAGGGCTGTTGTCATTTGACCTTCATATTAGCTTCGTAAGTTGTTGATCTGCTACCTTTACTGTATATTTGCCTTTACCAGTGATTTTATTGCCTTTTTTGGATAATTTTCTTATTCCTATTTGTGGTCTTCTCTTTTCTGCTTAAATAAGTCCCTTTAGCATTTCTTGTAAGGCTGATTTCTTGGTGACAAACTCTTTTAATTTTTGCGTGTCTGGGAAACTCTTTATCTCTCCTTCCATTCTGAAAGATAACCTTGCCGGTAGAGTATTCTTGTTTGTAGGTTTCTCCCTTTCAGCGCTATTGTGCCACTCCATTCCAGCCTATAAGATTTCTGCTGAGAAGTCAGCTGACAGCTTTAGGGAGTTTCCTTTGTATGTCACTTGCTGCCTTTCTCTTGTGGCTTTTAGGATTCTCTCTTTATCTTTAAATCTTGACATTTTAATTTAATCCTACTCAGAAACTGTCAGAATCCCCAGATTAGTTCCCTGACCTGTGAAATGATAGCTATTATGCTGGGAGAGGCCAAGGGAGAAGACACTAGAACTATCTCTACCTAGAAAATAGTAAACCAAAGTCAATACCATATTCCTGGAGGCATTGCAGAGACTGGTGCTCCCATCAAAGACTTGAAAGATGCAGAAAGACATAATTTTCACTATGTCCCCATTCAACTCAGCTGTTTAGCCTATGCAGAAAACAGATAGATCTTGGAGAAAGAGTGGACTAGTTAAAGAAACAGAGACTACAATTGTCATGACTATTTTCTCCTTATTTTGTTATGAATAATGAATACATTTGTGTGTGTATCAAATATCTTTACTTTCTTTCCTCTTTTATTCTCTTATCATGTAACATAACATGAATTGACTTTATATCATGATATTTAAGCGTTGTTAATTTTACATCATAGTATTTAGCAGAACAAGAATAAAAATCACTCAAGGACTTTACTTCCTCTTCCAGGGAAGAGGTTAGTGCATTTTTGTTTTATGTAGGATAGTTGAATCATGTTATGCAAAATCACGACCTTGTTGTTGTGTTTATTTGGAGATTAAGTATGGTTTAAGGTGATGGGTATTGGTGCCCAGTTGACAATGGAAGGACTTGTGATGTTTAATTTCATGTATCAACTTGTTTCAGTCACGAGGTACCCAGATATTTGGCTCAACATTATTTTTGGGTATGTCTGTGAGGAAGTTTCCAGATGAAATTAGCACTTGAATGAGTGGACTCAGTCAAGGAGATTGCCCTCTCCAATGGTATAGTTTCCTCTAAAAATTAAAAATCAACTACCATATGATCCAGCAATTCCACTACTCTATATTTATCTGAAGGAAAACAAATTTCTATCTCAAAAAGGATTATGCATCTCCATGTTCATTGCAGCATTATTTACAATAGTCAAAACATGGAAACAACCTAAGTGTCTGTCAACAGGTGAATGAATAAGGAAAATATTGTGTATATAATCACAGTGGAGTATTATTCAGCCATTAAAAAGATGGAATCTCTTCGATTTTGACAACATAGACAGACTTTGAGGGCATTATGCTAAGCATAATATGTCAGTGAAAGACAAATACCGTATGATCTCACTTATATATGGAATCTAAAAAAACCCAAACTCACAGATACAAAGAACAGATTGGTGGTTGCCAGATGTTGGGTGTGAGGAGTGGTGGAGCTGAGTGAAGATAGTCAAGATGTACAAACTTCCAGTTATAAGATAAATATTTCCTGGGGATGCAATGTACAGCATGGTGACTATAGTTAACAACACTGTATTGTATATTTGAAAGTTGCTAAAGAGTAAATTTTAAAAAGTTCTCATCACAAGAAAACATATTTGTATCTATGCATGGTCATGAATGTCAACAAAACTTATTCTGGTAATCATTTCACAATATATACATATATCAAATTATTGTGTCATACACCTCAAACTAATACAATGTTATATGTCAGTTATATCTAAATACAGAAATAGTAAAATGGAAAGAAAAGCAAAAGTCCACATGTTCTACAACAAACCACTCCTAGAAGGGTCGGAGGTAGGGTTTAGAGAAGGTGAGAAGCTTTAAACCATCAATTTCTGGTCCCTACCCACAATGAAAATACATGAGAATCTCTGGTGTGGGCACTGATATTTTAGTCTCTTTAAAAAGCCCTTCAGATTATTTTAATAAGTAGGAGGGTCGAAACCACTGGTTCAGAGCATCAAGACTTGCTTTGCTCTCTCTCATGACAGAAAACAAAGCGGAGCAGAACAAGTTGCTTTTGTTCTTTCCTGTGAAGAAGAGATATGACTGGATTTTTTACCTGCCCTGTTTTCACTGTGGAGGATTTAACATGGCTGAACAGAGTCATGCTATGCCATGCTTATAATATGCCCATTCTTTTGTCTCAAATTTCCTGCAACCTTTTATTTATCTATTTGTTTGAGGAAGATTAGCCCTGGGCTAACATCCGCTGCTAATCCTCCTCCTTTTGCTGAGGAAAACTGGCCCTGAGCTAACATCTGTGCCCATCTTCCTCCACTTTATATGTGGGATGCCTGCCACAGCATGGCTTTCCAAGTGGTGCCATATCTACACCCGGGATCTGAACTGGCGAACCCTGGGCCTCCGAAGCAGAATGTGAGCACTTAACTGCTGAGCCACTGCTGACCCCAACCTTTTACTTTTTAAATTTTAAATTTATTTATTTATTTGTGAGGAAGATTGGCCCTGAGCTAACATCTGTTGCCAATGTTCCTCTTTTTTTTTTCTTCTTTCTCCCCAAAGCTCCAGTACATAGTTGTATATCCTAGTTGCAAATCATTTTAGTTGCTTTATGTCAGATGCCTCCACAGTATGGCTTGATGAGTGTTGCATAGGTCCATGCCCAGTATGGAAACCAGCGAACCCTGGGCTGGGGAAGTGGAGCACACGAACCCAACTACTTGACCATGGGTCTGATCCCTTAAAGTCAGTTTTTAAATGTATTCTTAGGTTTAGGTGCAAGACAAACTAGAGAACTCCCTTGGAATTCTTGGCAAGACAGGTTGTTGAATCAGCCTCTGCCCACAACTCATACCTCCAAAGTTGATGGACCCTGGAGAAAATCCATGACTAGCTCCATACTTGTAGCCCCAGTTCAGTCGGGTCCCAGCGTAGTGCTTATTTCCTCAAAGATTCTTCAGGGAAGATCTAGAGCTACCCAGGGGCTATTATTCTTCCAGTGATGCATCTGCAGCTCACACAAAACCAGGCATGTTGGTTACTACTTAGTACAACAAAGAGTTAGCTTAGGGGCCAGCCCTGTGGCCCAGTAATTACACTTGCACAGTCTGCTTTGGTGGCCCAGGATTTCACCGGTTTGGATCCTGGGCACAGATCTGATCGTCAAGCCATGTTGAGGTGGCATCCCACATAGCAGAACCAGAAGGACCTACAACTAGAATATATGCAACTATGTACTGGGGGGCTTTGGGAAGAAGAAGAAGAAAAAAGATTGGTAACAGATGTTAGCTCAGGTGCCAATCTTTATTAAACAAAAAAAGAATTAGTATAATACAAAATACTATAGCACTTCCAAAGGTTCATTTTGGAGACATTTCCAATATCCTAATGTATTCCTAAGGGCACACTAGTGTTAAAAAGGAGACAGCAGGCCCCAAATGGAGTCACTTGTGATCAGCCCCACATCGGCAAACCAAGACTTAATACCTAACCTAACTGCAGTTTCAGCCTCTCCCAGGAATGTGACCTTTAACCAGTCAACCTGGAGTTATTTGGTCAGAGCTAGTGAGGAAATCCACCTGAAAGACCCCTTCTAATCCCCTTAGAAGGGTGACCTTGCCTGAAACGGTACATTCTTTGCTAATAATTTCCTTTTTCTGCTCCCTTTCCACCTTTTTAAATCCTCCCTTTTCTACTGCTCAGTGGAGCTCCTTTCTATTTGCTAGATGGGATGTCACGTGAATCACAAATTGTTGAATAAAGCCTGTCTGATTTTTAAATTTACTCAGTTGAATTTTTGTTATTTAATACTAGCCTAGAGACATAATGATAAAACATGGAATCCTTCCTGATTTGTTTTGGGTATCTAGGTGAGTTTGTCCTAATTGTCTTTGAAACAGTCTATGCATTTCCATAGCAAGAAAAGCTGAGGCACCACTATTTCTCTCCTGAAAGGTAATATTTGCTTTCCTAACTCAAGAGCTTTTTGTTTGTTTGCAAAAATAGAAGAAGAGAAAGAAATGGGGTGAAGTTAAAACAAAGGTCTTAATACAGCACTACTGAAGGTTGGGTAGACCTCCTCCTAGTCCCCCCAAATTAAAGTGCCTCAAACAAGATGGCTCTATTTACCCAGCTTCGAGCAATTCAAAAGCAGGAAGGCAAAGATTACAATGAAACACCTGATCTGCAATCACTTGGGACAACAGTCAGGTAGATTAATCAAGATAAAGAGGGCTAAAGTGCGAGAGTAGTTTAGGTCAACCCCTCACTGGGGCTCAATGCTTTATACACAAGAGTGGGTAAAATGGCCTAAGTTGGCTCCTTTACACAGAAGTCCCATGCACTGTGGCACCAAAATCTATTGGTGACGCCCTAACATGAGCTGTAGTGAGATTGAGAGAATATAGAAATGTAAGAGTTGATAGGATTAAGGTGAAAATTTGGATGAAAATGGAATGTTTAAAGAGGCTTTAAGTGAAGAGGTTATATCTCCTTTACACAAATGTTTTATGAGAATGGATATTATGTCCAACGTGGGAACACTTTCCCTACCTAGTATTGTGTAGAGGAGGAAGAGCTATTCCTCTTTTCCCTAGTTTCTTCTGGCTGGTCTAAGAATTATATTGACACAAGACAGAATAACAGGAGAAAGTCAAACAAATTTAATAACGTGTATACATAGGAGAAACCCAGAAAAACTGAATAATTTGCTAAAATGGCAGAAGCCATTGTCTTAAATACCATCATCAACTAAGGACAAAGGAAGATGTTGTGGGTAGTGGTTTGATACTTCAAAAGAGAAGAAGGCAATTTACATGGAGATGGAAAAGAAATTTTTGATAAATGTTGACTATGCCTTGTAAAGACAATGAGAGATGGAGAGGACTTTGATTAAAAGGCCCTTGTTAGGTTTCTCCCTATCACACCCAATTTATATTATACCATAGTTATCTTATAGTATTAGCTCATTCTTGCAACAGATCTTTTTCCTTAAATTCTTTTAGGTAATTAGGAGGAAGGTCAAAGTTTCTTTCAGAGTCTTTTGTTCTTAAAAATGACCAAGTCTAAGAGACACCTTTTGGGGTGGAAAATTCTGATCCCCCACAATTGTAAAACAGAAGGCATGTAAATCCACCCTTCAAGCAATGTTAATTGGATCTGCTCTGTGAAAACCAGTGTAGAATAGAAGCTGGTGTGAAGTGCAGGCACATTCTCTGTACAAGAGCCCTGTGTGGAACAGGCACTGGAGCTTCTGGCAAAGCCCCTGAGTGCTTCCCAGTGTTGACTAATGGAACTTTGAACTAGAGAATTTCTATTCAAGAGGCAGTTACAGGCTTGCTATTGGACATTAACTGAAACTACCCCTATGACTGAAGGACATAAAATAATCTTGAAACCTGAAATACACATGAGGTTTAGGATAATGTTGGAGAAACACTTTAATCTTGAGGACAGTGTTCAGAAGAGTTCCACAAAAAATGGAAATGGTTTATACGGGATCATGCTACCAGGGAAAAGCAGGGAGGATACACACATGAGCAGGGAGCCTCTTTTCCCCTACGACTGACTTTGGAACTGCATGAGGAGCTGCTGGAGTCTATTGTCACTTGCACAGTGTCCTATAAACAGCTCTCACCATCTACAAAGAGCTGCTTGGTTTATGGACAGCAGTTCTGAGATGAAAAGACAACATCCTGTTGGAAGGTTGTTCCTCTGATCATGGAGGGTAAAAACAGATCAGCTTGATTAGCTGAACTGCATAATGCTTTCTTAGCAGTTATGGAAGAATTTAACAATGATAAAAGCCCCTGTTTTGGTTTTACCACTCATGGGCAGTGGGCACCAGCCTGGCCATATGGTCAGGCAGAGGGTAATGGAAATCTGTTTTATTAAAGGAATGTCCATATGGAGCACAGTCTTATAGAAGTCACTATGGGAATTTGAGGGGTGTGCAAAGTAGGACATTTTGCTGCCCATCACAAGGACTCCCTTCTGGGTTTTGAAGGTGATTGGAATTGATCAGTGGGTATCCTGGTGTCCTCACTTGAGGTGGTCCTCTGGGTCCATGAAATAAGTGGACATGGGGGGCTGCAGCAATGCAGAGGTGTGCTGAATCTAGACATATTCCTCTTGAATCTTCTAAGGCACAAAATACTGAAAAGAATTGTCCTGCTGACAAGAGAGACAGAGGGTTATGTGGCAGATTCTCTGATGGCAAGGCCTTGAACATAGCTGGCAAATCAGACTGGTGCTGGTGGCCCAGGGGGACTACGAATGGGTCTTAACAGGAGTAGATATTGACTCTAGATTGGGCTTTGCTTATGTAGTGGTAGATACAAATGCTCCGGGTGTTACAACGAATAAGAACAGAAGGTACTGCACCCATTTGGACTGCAGAGTCACATTTCTTCAGACCAAAGAATGTACTTTACAGCCCACAATGTCCAACAATGGGCAGAGGGATACCCTCCTCAGAGTAATAGTTTGATAGAGAATTGGAATGGGGAATTCAAACATTGGTGGTCTAAAATGGGGAGGGGGCTAGAGGGGCATGAGGGGCTGGCTTACACAGCTTCAAATGTGTGCTCGCGCTCAACATGAGGGGGGCTATGGGAGTATCTCCACTAGAGCATTTCCTCTCTTTCTCCTGGGGGATCTGTGGAGGAGAGGTAAGGCAGAACGTTCATATGACTAAAATTCTTCCCAAGTGGGAAGGTCACTGATATAACTGTATTTCACCTTGACTTTCTTTCTTCCTACCTGAGGCAGCGGTCTCAGGACAAGGATGCAATTACAAGTGCCAGAAACAGGAATGATTCCTCAGCAAGAAACTGTAATTATATTTTTAAACCTTTATGTCAGAATTTCTAAGACCTTGAAGGGGTGGGTTGTGCCTTCATCTCATTTGGTAAAACTGGGGCTGACAGCGAATGAAGGTATGTTGCCTAGTGGTCAGTTAACCCACCAGTTCTCTGACCCTCCTCTATGTGACCCTCCACTCTACAAATGGGAGCGGACTGAAAGGGAGGGACTGCTAGACTAGTGTTGCTGCCTGCGGTCTAGACCAGCACAGCAGCCAAACCTAATGTCCCTTCCAAAGACGTAAAAATTTATTAAAAATAGAGAGAACAGGGAATAATAGCTGAAGACAAAGTAATGAATAAGTGGGTTATATAATGGGGGAAATTCAATATTACACTAACACCTCAAAAGAGGTCTGAGTGAGAGGATATTGTCTCCTTGCTCAATTATCCAGATGTCTGAAAGATGGAAGTCATATATTGCTGAGACCACTCCTGCTTCTGAAACCTGACAAGATCGAATGGAAGCCTGTAAACCCAAGTGGCTTTGTCCTGGAAGACATATTCATACAATATGATGATGGATAGACTAACTGTTAATGACTGGATGGGGTTCTAGTAATGCGCCAGCGTCTTTTAACTATTATGGTCCTTTTACTATAGGGGATCTGTAGTCAAAGACCATAGGGTGGCCTGTGGAAAGAAAAAAATTTGGTCTTTGTCCCTGGTTCCTGGCACATGCTTCCCAAACCCTTGGAATCTGTTGAGTGAGCTTCTTTGGGATGCTAATGAGATACCGCTTGGCTGGACTGGTCCTAGATATAGCTTCAGGGTGGGGGCTGGTCACCAAAAATACCAAACCACAACTAGAAAGTTGGAACTTTCTGCTTCACTCCTGACCTCTGGGGAGAGGGGCTGGAGGTTGAGTTCAATCACCAATAGCCAATGATTTAATCAACCATGCTGATGTAATGAAACTTCTATAAAAACCCTGAAATGATGGAATTTGGAGAGCTTCTGAATAGGTGAACACATCCGCATGCTGGGAGGGTAGTTCACTCCAAGTCTACAGTGACAGAGGATCCTGTGCTCAGGACCTTTCCAGACCTCACCCTACTTACCTCTTCATCTGGCTGCTCACTTGTATCCTTGACAGTAAACTGTAATAGCAAGCACAGCATTTTCCTGAGTTGTTACAGCAAATTATTAAACTTGGGGGAGAACTTTGTAGCCAAGTGAAACAGAAGTGCAGGTAACATGGGGACCATGGTAAAATGGGGACAACTTGTGTCTTAAGTGAGGGCAGTCTTCTGGGACTGAGCCCTTAAACCTGGGGGGTCTGATGCTGACTCCAAGTAGTCAGTGTCAGAATTCTCTGACTGTAGGACACTCTGTTTGTGTCAGAAAATAAGAGAATTGGTTGGGTGGAGAAAAAAATAACCCTTATCATCTCACAAAGAGAAATTCAGAGTAAGAATAAGCAAGTAGAGTTCTGCTTTATCCTGTCCCAGAGCAAAAGATAAGCAAAATATAAGCATTTTCTATCATGTCTTTGGGTCTGCTACCAGCTGTTCATGTTCCAGACTTTGAGTGGCACTACATCTAAACTAGAAGAGTAGGATGGTGTTTTGGTCTTTTGTTTGTTTTGTAGTCCTTTTTGGGGGGTCCAATAAAAACATAAATGTTAAAGATTCTCTCCCTAGAAATATTTCCATGTATACATGGAAATATAAATATTAATATAAAACATCAGTGCGCACACAGACCAGACCCTCTGAAGTCTTACAGACCTGGGTGTTCTAATCCTAGTGAGAGACAAAGGCAGGGCGAGGCATTTTGAGTAATCATTTCACCATCCCGCAATGCCACTCCACTTATTCGTGAGTATAAGCTGGAGTAGACAAAGGAGCATCTAATGACGTAATATCAAGGGAATGAGTGATGTCACTTTTTAGTAACTTGTCCAACCAAACTTGGGTGCTTACAAAGTATCAGATAAAGTTCCATCTAGATCTTTGCTCCAAGAATTAAAACATGTCATTCTTTTTCCATCACTTACCCCCAAACACCTACATTAGGAGAATTCCACACTTAAAGAGTCTTGGTAGGAGGCAGAGACCACCTCCATCCATAAAAGAGAAAACGCACTTTCCCAAACATTCTTGCAGAGGGACATAGCAGGAGGCTTAGGCTCCACCAGTCAGGAGACGACATTTCAGACTCTGACTCAGGATGTGGTGACACGGAGAGGCTGGAAGTGAGCAGAATGCATTTGGCAAGGGTGATGTGAGTGGCAGCAACAACAGCCAGTTGCCAGGAGCAGTAGCGATAGCAGTCCCAGATGCAGGGTACAGTGTCCACCATGAAGGGTGTCAGTGGTGTGAGCAGCAGCAGGGGCAGTGGTTCCTACGTGGGACCCCACCTACAGTGAGATTGTGGATTCTGTTCCTGGCTGTGTAGCCTCAATCCTGTCCTGTGGTCTTCTCCAAAAAAAATTAGACCCAAACATTATATATATACACACATATATATACTACTTTATGCCTAAATTAGAAAAAATTTGGATTCCATTGTTTGCTTCAGGAAATCAATCTGAGGAAGAGTTTCAGAGAGCAAGCATGCAGAGATTTTTGTTACGCTGAACTGTGAACCACTTCCTGAATCTTCCACCTGACTAAACCCTATGGTAAAGTGAACGATATGTATGTCCCAACAGCATGTGTCATAACGGATGATATATTTCCTCCCTTTTCTTTGTGAGGGGAGTACAAGCAGTTTCAAAGTTTCCTTTAAGAACCAGTCCCCACCCTGGGCACTCTCTGTCACTGACATCAGTGGTTCCCAGTCTGGTTGAGCACCAGGACTGCTTGTGGGGCTTCTTACAAAATACTCGGGCCTCTCCCCAGGCCCACCATCTCAGAGTATTAGGTACAAGATCAAAGAATCTCTTATTTAACAAGCCCTACAGGTGAGGCTGATGCCCAGCCATGTGGGAATCCTGAGCTACATTCTTGCTACTAAACTGTAATCTGAAGACCAGCAGCATCAGCACCTTGTTATAAATTCAGTTTCATGCTCTCCTCCAGACTCTGAATCTTAACAAGGTGCCCAGGGGATTCCTGTGCCTAGGAAAGTTTGTGACTCCCTGATCTCCATGCCTGCTAGAAGCAGAGCCAGAACTCTGCAGTCTGCCCTGGGTGTGTGGTCTCATCACATCTCTTAGCACTGGGGGTTTCAGGGTTCAGTCCTTTTTCCTTTCTTTTCTATAGTCATCACTCGCTAGGTGGCCTCCTTGGTTCTTAAGACCTTGAATATCATTTATATGGTGTTACCTCCTAAATCTATTTCTGAAGCCCAGACATTTCTCCTAAACTACAGACTCATCTGTCCAACTGTCAATCTAATTACCTCACTTCTAATAGAATCTCAGCTGCAACACCTCTTAAACTGAATTCCTGTAAATGTGTCCCTTCCAGAGTGTCGACGAAAATAACCCATAACCAATCTATAAATGAAAATTTGGGTGAGTTTATTCTGAGCTTAAATCTGAGGATTATAACCTGGGAGAGTCTTTCCACAAAGGAATAGAGCACTCCAAAGAAGTAGGGGTATACAGGGTGGTTATATACCCTCAAAGAGTATGTTTCACATATGATTGAAATGACCCTTTTACAATAGTCACGAGGCTGCTCTGTCAGCACAGTGACTGACGAAAACAGCAGATAGGCCTGCTGTCTCAGTGAACTCCGCAGGCTGGCAGGTCTGTTGCCTCAAGCTGGGCGGTCACAGATGAGCATTGCAATCAGTTTCGAGCCTAAAGAAAGATGCTTAATCTTTAAGGAGATGCCAACAATGGTAGGGGGAGGGAAGTTGCACCTTTATCTCAAAATGTCTAAGCAGATATACAGTGCATGCTCAATGGCCACAGTCAGGCCCTTTTGGAAAAACAAAGTCAGGCCGAATTAGGTTTATACCAAATGGCTTCCTCATATACTCCAATATATCCTATTGCTTGCCATTTTTATTTGTCAAGAGTCTTCCCCATCTCTCCTGACAGCAATGCCATCCTTCTACTTGCCTAATCCAAAATCTTGGGTGTCCTCCTTGACTCCTCTTTCTCATTCCAAGATTAATCCATTAGGAAATGCTGCAAAGTCCATGTTCAGAATGTATCCAGATCCAGTCACTTCCCACTATTTCCACCGCTCACAGCAGTGGAAGCCGTGGCCTCCTCCAGCCTGGAACCCTGCCCTGGTTCCTGCTGCTTCCCCAGGGCCTCCCTCGCCCTTTGCCTCCCAGTTCTGCTCTCAGCACAGCAGCCACAGTGATCCTTTAAAGGAGAAGTCATACCATGTCCCTCTCCTGCTCTAAACTGTCTTGTAACTCCCCATCTAACTCAGAGCAAAGGCCAAACCCTTCCAACATCCTCCAGGCCTACATGGTCTGGTCGCACCTCTATCACATCCCGATTGCTCTCTGCTCCAGCCACACTAGCCTCCTTGCTCTTCCCAGAAACACAGACACACTCTTGCCTTAGCACATTTGCACTGGGGGCTCCCCTGCATGGAAAGAACTTACCCCAGACATCCTCGTGGATAACTCCTCATGTCCTTCACATCTTTCCTCAAAGTCACCTTCCAAGGGAAGTATCACTGACCACCCAAATTAGAACAGCCATCTTCCCTGTCCCTATCCCCACCCTCTGGATCGCCTTCCCCACTGCATTCTTTCCATAGTATTTACCACACTTTAATGTAATGCCAATGCAAATAATCCATAAGAAATCTATAAATCAAAATTGGAGTGAATTCATTACAAGCCAGATCTGAGAACTATATAGCCTGAGAGAGTCCTTTCACAAAGAATGGAGCACTCTGAAGAAGTGGAGGTTGACAGAGTGGTTACATACTGTCAAAGAGTATGTATCACATATGATTGGAATGTCCCTTTTGCAACAGTCATGAGATTGCTTTTCTGGCACCGCATTTCACACAGCAATTGATGAACACAGCAGGTAGTAGGTCTGTGGTCTTTAGCTGGCTGCTCACAACAGGTCAGCAACCTCCCTAGCCTTACGGAAAAGCTGATGTGGGGGACGTTACATCTTTATCTTAAATGGCAATTGTTCTTGTTTTGGGGACACAGGAAATACTTAAGGCAGATATACAATACATGCTTAATGGCCACGTCAGGCCCTTTTGGAAAAACAAGGTCAGGCCGATTAGTTTTACACCAAATGGCTTCCTGATATACTCCAATATATCCTATAGCTTGTCATTTATTTATCAGTAAACGCTTTCTTTATTTACTATGCTTATAGCATACAGTCTATCTTTCTCCATTACAACACATGCTCCATAAGGCCCGGAATTTGTCTATTTTCCCCGGATGCAAAAATAGAAGATCATACATCAGGCACACAACAAATATTATGTGAATGAATGAGTTAGGTGAAAAAAAAGAGAACAGACCTAACCTCTACAGAAACAAAGAAACAAGAAATAAACACCCAAAAGACAGGGGCTGAGGGCTGGACCCAGGCCTGAGCCTAGGCTGACCCAGTCACATGAAGCCACTACTGCTCACGGTCCTGGGGAAACGACGAGGCCTGTGTGATGTCCCAGTTCCTGTGATCACAAGTCCTGGTGGGACAAGGTTTACTGAAGGCACAAGGACAAAAGAGCAGAGAGATGACCCAGCTGAGGAATGACCATGTCAAAGCCCACCATGCACTGAGCGGGCGGAGGTCCTAGACATGCTTGACTCCTCACAGCTTTCTCCTGTCCCCATATGCAACATTTGTAGCTCAGTGCAACACGAAGTTCAGACAGGGATGGAGGTGGCCCTGCCCCATCTCTGCTGTAACGGAAGTTGAACAGGGAAGAGAACACAGGTCAGCGTGGTCAAGGGTCGTGGTGGGTAGGGTGTGGGCCAGTCTCCCCACCTCCTCACATTATCTTAATGCAGTCAATTTCAGATGCCCTTTGAATAAAGAGGGTTTTCTTTTTTCTTCTTCTTCTCCCCAAAGCCCCCAGTATGTAGTTGTATATTCTAGTTTTAGGTCCTTCTGGTTGTGCTATGTGGGACGCTGCCTCAGCATGGCTTGATGAGTGGTACCAAGTCTGTGCCCAGGATCCGAACCAGCAAAACCCTGGGCCACTGGAGTGGAGTGTGCAAACTTAATCACTTGGCCAAAGGGCTGGCCCAGAAAGAGGTTGTTGAAGTCAAAAGTAGTGGCATGAAAAAATCATGCACCACTCAGTCCCCCACAAGGCAGCTGTCTCTCATCCTACAAAAGAAAATCATGAACAAATTTAAGTCAGTGACTGTAACTGGTGACATTCTCAACAGCCCAACACATGTTCAAAATGTCCCAACCAAAGACTCCCCATAATCCAGTCCGTCCCCTTGAATACTTCCCCACTTCAGGCCTGCAGGGTCTCCCCTTTAGGATCCACGAGAGACACAACAGTGTCCTGGGAACTGTCGCTGTCTGAGGTAGAACAAAAACAGGATGTAGTCAGAGCCCACAACAGATTAGACTAAAGGAGGAACTATGGGGTGGGTGAGCTCCTCCATGGCTCCCGTCTACACTATCCCAAGAGTCTCAGGGATCAACCTCCACCTCCCCCATACTTACTTTCAGCCTTGAAGCTGTCTCCATTTCCACCTGTGGGAAGAAAACAACCTGTGAGGAGCCAGGGAGGAGGCAGGGTCATGAGGATCTAAAGGAACCCCCTAGCTCTGGACCCCAGGGAAGTTTCTAAAACTGTGAGTACAGACTCAAGGCAGGATCAGGAAACATG
Organism: Equus quagga; assembly: GCF_021613505.1. NCBI lineage: Eukaryota > Metazoa > Chordata > Mammalia > Perissodactyla > Equidae > Equus > Equus quagga. The sequence continues at coordinate 87,078 of NW_025794792.1, forward strand.
AGGAAAGTACACGTGTGGGGACTGGACCAACCATCCTCCTGAAGGTCTGTCCTCAGTAGGGGCCTTCCTCTCTCTCCTGTGATTGAGAATCAGGTCCCCATCATCAGACTCATCAAGGTGATAAATTTGTCCTTCCTTCTCACCTGTGCTTTACTAAAGACTAAGTGTTAGCAAATAGGGTCCCAGACTAGGAAAGCACATGTACCTGTGGATGAGACTTTCCATTAATGAGGCAGGACAAACTTCTACCTGGGCTCGAAATGCCCAGTGGGACAAGAAAACTCAGACCTCATTCCTTCCCTACCTGAGCACTTCTTCCAGCAGATCACGGCTCCACCCACCACAGCTCCAAGGAGACCCAGGACAGCAATGACGTCCATGATGAGGATGGTGGACTGAGGAGGCGGCTCTGGGAAGGGAATGGAAGGTGAGGGCCCTGACCCCCAGTCCTCAGCCCTGACCCTGCTGAAGGTCTCCAGAAGGGCTCCTGATTTCCCTGAGAAGAGGCTCTGAGCCCATGGCTCCCTCCTTACCCCATCTCAGGGGGACGGGCTCAGGAAGCCCCTCGTGCTGCACATGGCACGTGTATCTCTGTTCCTCTCCAGAAGGCACCACCACAGCCGCCCACTTCTGGAAGGTCCCGTCCCCTGCAGGCCTGGTCTCCACAAGCTCCGTGTCCTGGGTCAGGTCCTCCCCATCACGCTGCCAGGTCAGGGTGATCTCCGCAGGGTAGAAGCCCAGGGCCCAGCACCTCAGGGTGACCTCATGGTCAGAGATGCTGTGGCGGGTCACATGTGTCTTAGGAGGTTCTGAGGAGAAGGGTCAGAAAACTCAGGAACTTAAAATGCCTCCTGGGCTACTGAAACAGTGCTCATGTGACCATCCTGAGAATGGACAGGACAACTGGAGTGGGGAAGGGAGCACTAAACCCAGACACCAGCCTGGATACAGGGTTTGGGGATAATCTCTTAGTCTTTGGACATTTCTAGAATCAGAATGAGATAGCCTAGGGTAGGAGGCAGGTTTTTGAGGGGGAGAAAAGGGATTTCTGGTCCTGACCTGGGCAGAGGCCAAGTGACTCAGAAACGCTGGAGTCAGACCTCAAACACACTGTGTGTGGGACAGAGAACAAGGCCTGAGGCATAAAGTCCCAGAGCTGCTGCCAGAGTCAAAGGGAACCAGTTGTCAGTTTTTTCAGGGATGGTTCCTGCTCCATCCCCAAGAGCATGGACGCCTTAATGTCCCTGAGAGGAAGGTGGGCCCTCTTAGGGAGTTGCTCTCTGGTACCGGATCTGAAAACCTGAATGGGCTTAGTCTTCTGACCCACAGGACGAGGGTGCTCTGGTGTCATCCCATTTTCCTCCTTTACCTGTAAGAAGCACTCAGCTCCAGGGGAGATCGGGAGGCACCTACAGCCCCTCGTACCTATGCGTTGCAGCGTCTGCTTCCCGTTCTCCATGTGTCTGAGGAGCCACTCCACGCATGTGCCCTCCAGGTAGTGTCTGTGCTGCTCAGTCGCACCTGCTGCCTCCAACTTACGCTGAGTGATCTGAGCCGCCGTGTTCATCGCGGTCCAGGAGCGCAGGTCCTCGTTCAGGGAGAGGTGATCGATGCCGTCGTAGGCATACTGACTGTACCCGCGAAGCAGGTGCCCGTCTGTCCCCACGTAGCAACCGTGCGTCCACTGGTAGGTGTGAGACACTAACCCCGCCCCCGCCCCCACCACCAGGCAGCGATTAAGCCTAAATTGAAAATACCAGGTAAAAGTCGCCGTAGGCTCTGCCCCAGTGGAAGGCCCTGGCAGGTCCCACAGCCTCGGGGTGAATCTGGACCCGGAGATTCGGGGAGACCCCGGCCCGTCTGTGGGGATGGGGGGTCGTGACCTGGACCCGGGCCCGCGTCGCTCACCGGCCTTGCTCTGATTGTAGTAGTTGCGCAGTGTGTTAAGTTCTGCTTCTAATTTCTGTGCGGTGTCCTTGACGTTCCTTGTCTGCTCTTCCCAATACTCTTGCCCTTCCTGCTCCATCCACGGCGCCCGGGGCTCCATCCTCGGACTCGCGGCGTAGCTGTCGAACCGCACGAACTGCGTGTCGTCCACGTAGCCGACGACGATGAAATGAGGCTCCCTGCGGCCGTGACTGGACATGACGGTTTTGAAATACCTCATGGAGTGGGAGCCTGGGGGCGGGGAGTGGCTGAGATTCAGCCCTACCCTCCTCCCGGCACAGGTTCCCGGATCCTGGTTGATGGGGCCGGGAGTGGGGGGCCACGGGGTCGCGAGATGGCAAAGGGGTGGCAGACCGAGAAGAGCAGGAGAAGAGAGGGGTCAGGATGGGGCAGGGCCGGGTTGCGGGTTCTGGGCGGGTGTCTGCGGAGACGCGCCTTCCCCTGGGGTCCTGCGTCCCCGCCGGGCAGTCCCCTCTTTGCACCTCTCACAGAGGCCATTTCCTCCTGACCCCGCGCTCACCCGCCCAGGTGTCGGTCAGGGTCAGGGCCCCTGAGAGCAGCAGGAGGAAGGCTCGGGGCGCCTTGGCCCGCATCCTCGGGATCTGGGGAGAATCTGAGACCTAGCGGGTCGGTGGAGACTTTATAACCGGGAACCGCGGCGACGCTGATTGGCTTCTCTAGAAACCGGACACGCAATGGGAGTGAGGACTGGGGTCGCGTCATGAGTCTCCAGGTAGGAGAACCTGACGCAGGTTGTGAGAGGGGGAACTGAAACTCAGGGAGACGGGGACTCCCCAACACTGAGCTTCCCCGCCCAGACTCCGCTCTCGGGCCTGAGACCTTGAAACCACGTCTGGGGACCTGGGACTTTGCCCTGACCCCCTCTCCTCCTGCACGAGAGCTCTTTGTCAGGCAATCTACTGAGTCCTGGCCCAGGGGCTGTCTGAGGAAACCAGGGAGAGACCCCCAGGCTGGGCTCAGCCCTTTTTCCTTCTCTTACTGGAATCGCTTTTCCTAAAATGGACTCCTTGCCTCTCACCCCTTACCTGTCCCTCTGGACGCTTTAGAAGAAAACTCAGCCCCAGGGACCTTGATGCCAGAGAGTGAGCTAGCCCTGGGAATGGAGGTGGAGGGACTGGTCTTCTCTGTAAACCTGGAGAGAATGTGCCTGAAAACACCGGATAGAGGTTCCCATAGAGACCGAGTTCCTTTTTGTTCTTAACTACAGTGGGCAACACGATCTTGAAAACCCTGAACGTCAGGTATCTAATCTATAAAAGAAGTGATTTTAGCTCCTTCATAAATAAAAGTGTCTAAACAGCACGGCAATCAGCCTCACAAAGCTCCTAAGTTTTACTTTTGAAGACAGTATATCTGTGATTCCAGGTGGTTGTATTTTAAAATGATCTTCATCCCATAGCCCTAGTTGGTCTGTGTGAGTCCCTGACATATCTTGGATACAAAGAAGCACATGGAAGCACAATTTCTGTCTATTTCAACTAGGAGCACCTACAAACCTTAATCACCCTAAAGTTGCCAGTGTTCATTGCAGTCAAAATGCTCTTCACCAGTGCCCTGCCTCTGCGTTACCTATTTTTATGAATTATTCACATTTAAGCAGTGTGGATATTTTATGATGCTACTTACTATTTTTTAAACTGATTAACATAAGGAGGCAATTAGTATTTAGGCAGTCCCACAGAATTATTGTCAACACAAATAATCAATAATCAATCTATAATACAGAATAGAAGAGAATTTTCTTCAAGCGAAGCTGAGGACTAGCCCAGGAGTGCAGCCTTCACCCAGGAAGGAAGTACTCTGGACAAGCATGGCTTTCAGCACAGTTTCCATACCATTTCAGAACAAAGAACATACAGCAAGCATGATACGGGTACATTCCTTTGAGGTTTCAAGGAGACATTTTGTTACAGATTAGCACATACACAGTGGGTCAACATGACCCTGGCATCTGGGAATAGAAATTTATCTTCAAAGGAGTACAGGAATTGGGGTCATAGGGAGGGAGGCATGCACCCCTATCTCCGAAGAGTGCATTCTTCACTTTAGGGTAATGTTTAGAGCAGGTGTACAGTGTATGTTTGATACAGTGGAGGTCAGTACAATGTAAGTCAGGCTTTTTATTTTCCCTGTATGAATTTCAGGCAGAATCTATTATACACCAGAATGGCTTCACTACACAAAGTATGTGAAAATTTCTTACAGTATTTCCCCTTTTGATCAATAATCCTCCAAGGAAAGCATTAATGATCAAGATATTTGTCCGTCAAAGCCAAAGTGGATCCTTCCTGCCCTGGGTCCATCTTGTCCCTCAGAGCTGGGCTTTTATTTTTATTGACTTGCCTGGTTCTCCACATTGGGGGGAAATAGTCAAACATAGTGGACGAGCATGGATGTACGTGCTGATAGGGGAAGTATTTTCATAGGTTATACACATTGTCAGTTAAATCGACTTGTTGCACAAGCTTTGTACATGTGCTTTTATGTGACTTTTTGCAATGGCATTGTTTTATAACATTTATAGAACATATATAATAACAATAATGAGAAAGCAATCAATAATATTTGAAGTAACCAGTGTGGACTAGGCACGGACTGAAAAAGACAAGAGAAGAAATCAAAGGATCCACTACAGGTATTTTGGTAACTTTGAACTAATTTAAGAATTTGTTTGCCTCCTATATCTACTGTTATGTGTACTTTATGATAAATTTGGGCAGACTGGTTTAGTATAATAATAATATCTTTAGTTGCTACCTGTAATGATTTTTCAGGCCAATTAGATTCCATTGAAATTACATCTTATGGTGAATGTAGTCCTATTTCCCCAAACATTTGATCATCAATATCAATATCACTAGTCTTATTAAAGGTAGGCAGTTCTATTTGACTAGCAAAGCCGATATTACACCACATAGCAGTAAAGTTATGATAAAAAGTACTTTGCTGACAATACAGGTCAGAAAGAATGATGGAGGTGTTTTTTAAACATTCTCAACAAAATTTTTCTTTCTCATATACCATATATCTTTCTGTATGGGTGTGGTCATTATAGGCAAGTGGTAGTAAATTTGGGGTTCCATTGTTTTTCAGGCCATAGACACATACCTAGTCAAAATTCACAAATCTGAGTGGATATAGGGGTCCAGTAGGAGCTATTTGATAATAAGGCCCATCTTCCCCAACAGGGAGAATCCTGGTAGAATTTAAAATGATTCCTGTACCCACCAATTGAACAACATCATAGGTGTGGCTTGTTGCAGGTTTAAACACTAAAGCTGTAATAGAACACTTATGTGAATTGCAGGACCCTTTGACAAATTTCCATAAGTTAGGTGGGCTATATAACTTCTGTAGATATAGATTTTGGGCTTCTGCCATGAGCAAAGAAGGCCAGTGACCCATTGCTACTTCAGACTCCATTTGAATTAGCATGTCTAAAAGCCCTTGTTGAGTGAAAGTACATGCTCTTTCCTGTTGTTGGGTATGGGCATTTTCTGCCATGATATATTCAGTCTGTTTTAACTATTTCATTAGTGCTAAATTTCAGCCCAAGCAGATCTCCATATTTTCCCTTCTTCTTGAAATAGCAGCCCCTTTAACTTACCTATTTGTTTTAGAATTTTTTTTTCTTCTGAATGTCTTTCTTCAGTAAAAGTAAATGCAGCCTGTCCAAGAATACCTAACCCTGATCCTCTAGCTCATAACACTTGCTTTGTCCTTTGGGGCCAGTGCTGATTAATCCAACAAATGTGATCTTGACATTGCAGGTTAATGGCATTGGTGCAATTAGGATAAAGGATTTCAACCCGAACATGTTGGGTTCCCCAGACTAATGTTAAATGGGTAGTAGTAACACCTCGGTATTTCTTTGTTTGGGTATGCCATAGGGCTTCCCATAATATTCCTGGTGTTATAGTAGATTTAAACTTAGGAGGGGGTTGAACCCACCTGGTTACCCCTAAAATGGAATTTTTGATAGATACCCATTGTTTTTTCTTATTTTGTTTTCGGCCATTCCATCCACAAAAACTTGGTTTATGAATGCATGCGATATTTGACATACTGGGCAAGCAGCTGCTAATTTTTTTCTATCGTATCGGGGAATTTTTGCTTAACAATTGATCATCTAAGTTTATAGATACACAGTGGTCAGTGTGTTGCGTATTATATACAATGTAAGTTAGATTTGTATTAGGTAATATTGTCTGAAAAGTTTTCCCTAACAATGGCCCTCTGTGATATACATATCCCAAAAAGTAAGTTCCAAAAGCCAAAGGAATATTAGGTACACCCAAGGAGTCATAAGCATTTTATCTAAGTCATCATCATAATATAAAATTAAGGCTGTGTTTGGGGTTACATTAGTTAGATTGGCAGGCAGCCATGCTGTTTCCTTGGGATGTTAATAGAGGGGAAGGGGAGGATAGACAGAGTCCAATATTGTCTAAAGTAGCAGATGTGATAAAATAGAGAAAAAGTAAGAATACAGGCCTGGTCCTGAGTCTTGGGAGAAGCTGCCTACCTTGATGTCATCTTTCATCCTGGCTTGGTGGTGCTTGTCTTAATCAGTTGAAGCTGAGAGCCAGAAACAGGAGTCAAAATCCACTCAGCTTGAGGTGCCTTTTTAAAATGAGAGATGGGAATCCATGAATCTATGCCTTTTGATTTGGCTACACATAGATTAGTTAGTAGTACCTGATAAGGTCCTTTTATTTGATGGCTTTTCCAATAAACAAAATCCCCAGCTTGCAGTTCATGATCCTTAAGGTCTTTGTCTCCTGGGAGCGTGCTGTGGAAGGAATCAGCTACCAACATTTCATTTCTTTTGAGTGCCTCAATGTGACCCTGACAATAATGTAATTTATCTCCCTTGAGTAAAGTTGGTTCATGCATTCCCTCATCTATGTAGGCTTTCCTGTAATTATTTCAAAAGGAGACAGCTGATATTTACCAAAAGGTGTGGACCTAAGATTGAGAAGTGCTAGTGGAAGAGCTTTAGGCCAAGAGGTTAAATGCTTCTGAAAGTTTTGTCAATTGAGTTTGGGTAGGGCCCTGAGTTCTTGCTACCAATCCCAAGGATTGGGGATGATAAGCACCGTGAAAGTGCTACATTATTGGTCAACTGTCACAAATAGATTTAATTACTTGTCTGGTAAAATCAGCTCCCCAGTCACTGTGTAACTCAGAAGGAATTCCCCAAACAGGAATTATCCATTCCAGTAACAATTTACCTACGGTTAAGGCTGTTGCTCTTCTGCAAGGAAAGGCCTCAACCCAATGTGAAAACATCCAAACCGTCACCGAGATATATTTATGTCCTTGAGACGGTGGCATTTGAACAAAGCCCAATTGCCATCCCTGAAAAGGTCCCTTAGGAAGGGGAAAGTGGCCTTGTGACCCATGAAGTGATTTCCTTGGGTTGTCTTTAGGACATGTAGTACAATGAGCATATGCTTTATGAGGCACTATAGCAGAAAGTTTCCAGAAATATTGCTTTCCCCATAAAATCATCTTTTCAGTTTCCCAGTGAGTTAAATGATACATTTGCTGAAGTAACAGCAATTGTGTTCCCACAGAAACTATAGGTTGTTTTTTATCAGGTCCAAACCACGTTTGTGTGACAGGTCAAAATTCCCCCTTTTTTGTTGCCACAATTGTTTCTCTTCTTCAGTGGTGATTTCTTGAATCTGTAGAAGGAAATCTTGTACTGGCTCCACAGGATTAACAGAGAGCAGTGGGCCTTCTTGAGGCTGATGAGTATTTAAAGCAGCCTGTTTGGCAGCAACATCAGCATGTTGATTTCCTTTAGCTTTCATAGTCTCAGATTTGGAATGCCTTGGAATCTTAATAATTGCTAATTACTTTGGTAGCTGTATAGCATTCAACAACTCTGCAACCTCTTTTCTGTTTTTTATGGGTTGTCCTGAAGAGGTTAAGAACTCTCGTTGTTTCCAAAGCATTTCAAAGTCATGTCCACTCCAAAGGCATAATAATTGTCAGTATAAATATTTGCTATGTGGTCTTTAGCTAGTTGACAAGCTTGAATTAAAGCAATTAATTCAGCTTGTTGTGCTGATTTTATCTCTGGTAAAGAAGAGCTTTCAAGTATGTCCATTGTGGACCTTACTGCCTATCCAGCTCAATAATGTCCCTGCTCATCTTTTAAATAGGACCCATCTGTAAACCAATTAGGTCAGCATTATCAGTAGGAGTCTCTTGTAAGTCATTCCTCAGAACAAGATAATCTGTTAAGTAAATGCAGTTGTGGTGGTTTTCCTCTTGTGATGCAAGAAGCAAGGTTGCTCAATAAGGTTATTATATCAGTTAAGTTAATATTAGGTGCAGAAAGCAACAGTACTTCATAAGAGGCTAATCTGATTACAGAGTAGTAGTGAGTGTGGTGAGAATTTAGAAGAGATTCAATTGCATTTGGGACATAAATGGTTGAAGGAGACCCTATTACCATTTCTTCAGTAGGCTTACATAAGAGAGCCATTTTTGAAATAGCCCTGATACAAGGTGGAAGTTGTTTTGCTACCAAGTCTAATTGCTGACTATAATGTCCTATAGGTTGGTGTTGATCACCATGTTTTTGAGTTAATACACCTAAAGCATTTCCTTTATCTTTGAGCACAAAGAGGAAAAATGACAAGTTGTAATTAGGGTGACCTAAAGCCAGTGCTTGAGCCAAGATGGACTTTACTGTGTAAAGGTGTTTACTGCTTTCTCTCTTTCTAGCATCCATTTAATCAGATCAGTCTGGTCAAACTTAAGTAACAGACATAAAGGTTGAGCAAGGAGTGAAAAGTTAGATACCTAATTCCTGCAGTATCCAGTCAGTCCTAGAAATTCCCTCAACTACTTTTTTGTTTTGGGGAGAGAAAAAGCCAAAACTCTTTGAATTCTTTCAGAATCAATCAATAGTGAATCTTTAGATATTAGGTGCTCCAAATATTTTACAATAGGTAAATGAAATTAGAGATTATCTTTGGAAACCTTATGTACTTTAGAGGCTAGGTGTTGTAAAAGGTAGATTGGTGTCCTTTTGGGAGTCTCATTTAGTTTGGAATATAAAAGAAAGTCATCTACATACTGAATTAAGGTAGAGCCATTAGGGAAATCTACGTTAGCTAAATCAGCCTTGAGTATTTGAGAAAAGTAAGTAGGGCTTTCAGTATAGCCCTGTGACATAACTGCCGAGGTATACTGGTGATCTTCCCAAGTAAAGGCAAAAAGGTATTGACTGTCTTTTTCTACTGGGACACTAAAGAAGGTGCTGCATAAATCAACTGAAAATCAGCTGCTGTCAGCTGGAATGGCTGAGAGCAAAGTGTGTGGATTTGGGACCACAGGACATTGAGGGATCACTATATTCTTCACAGCTCTCAGATCTTCAACAAATCACCAACTTTTCCCATCTGGCTTACATACTGCTAAAATAGGTGTATTACAAGGACTAGTACAAGGAATTATAAGTCCTATCTCAAGAGATTCCTGAACAATAGGTCTTATTCCTTTTAATGCCGCTGGTTTAAGTGGGTATTGTTGAATGTTAGGTAGAGGCTCAGAGTTGTCAACGGTCACCTTAATAGGAGTGGGTGATTTAATCTTTCCAGTATCTGAAGAAGAAGATGACCCTAATTCTTTAGGCACTTGCAATAACAGGTCATCGATTTTCATTTGTTATATCTGAGCCATTCATTTCATAACCATCAATTTTTCAGTAACTAAATTTTAATCAGCATTCAAGTTTTCTAAATCTAGAAGCATTTCACCCCTTTGTGAAAAGGCAGTATGAGCATTGTATGCTTCCAATAGGTCTCATCCTATCAAATGAATTGGGGCACATTTTACCAGGAGAAACACATATTTCCCTGTGATGGTTCCTATTTGAAAGGTTATAGGCCTCGATTTAAAGACTTGCATTGGTAAATTGGAAACCCCTACCATTAGAACTGATTGTTTACTCCAAGGGAGAAGGCAATGAACAAGTGTAGGGTTAAGAACGATGTAGCCCCAGTATCTAGAAGGGTCTTTGACATTTCTCCTATGATAGATTATTTCAGTTTCCCCTAAAGTATTAGGGAGGAGGAGGGAAGTGCCCTCTCATATTCCTCAGAGCACCCCATTCCTTTTTGACTTTGCCATATTCGAAGTCCCATTTGATTTGATGGCAGTATTGTTGGAAATGACCAGGTGTTTTGGCAATAATGATGAGTGTGATCATTTTGTCTTTGGTCAGGGTTTGAAAAAGTGCCTTAATTGGGCTGCTAAGCAGTTGCAGTTGTACATTCATAACCTTAGTGACTTTCTTTTTCTTTGTAAGGCTTTAGATGGTTTATTTGCAATAGAGACAAGCACATTAGTGTTTAATGTCACCCAACAGGACCCATGGTGGCTTGCAAACATCCCTTCATCTTCTACTTTTGTCAATTGTCAATTGATCCACTCTATGCTTTGGAGTTCCAGACACCAATAAATATTAAAGCAAATAATCAATAATGAATCTATAGTAAAGAATAGAAGAGTTTTATTGGGGCAAAGCTGAGAACTAGCCTGGGAGTGCAGCTTTCACCAAGGAAGAAAGTGCTCTGGAGAGGCTGGCTTTTATCACCACTTACATACCATTTCAGAACAAAGAACATACAGCGAGCGTGACAGGGGTACATTCTTTTCAGGTTTCAAGGACATTTTGTCACACATTAGCATGTACGCAGCAGGTCAACATGACCCTGGCTACTGGAAAGAGAAACATCTCTTCAAAGGAGTACAGGAATTGGGGTCATAGGGAGGGAGGCATGCACCCCTATCTTCAAAGAGTACATTCTTTACTTTAGGATAATGTTTAAAGCAGATGTACAGCCCATGTTTGGCAGGCCATAAATCATAAAATTTTTTTTCCACATAAAGTTCAGGCTGAATCAGGAATAAGCCACCATGGCTTTCCTACATACATCACTAAGTGGAAATTTCTTATATCAGTATTAAACACCAAATGCAAGAAACTCTGCTAGGCCCTGTAGATATATTTATTAAAGATCATTAATGCAATATGTATGCTTAAATCTGAGAATTCCACTGCTTTAGTTTTTTTTTTTTTTGAGGAAGATCAGCCCTGAGCTAACTACTGCCAATCTTCCTCTTTTTGCTGAGGAAGACTGGCCCTGAGCTAACATCCATGCCCATCTTCCTCTACTTTATATGTGGGATGCCTACCACAGCATGGCTTGCCAAACGGTGCCATGTCCGCACCCGGGATCCAAACCGGTGAACCCCGGGCCGCTGAGAAGTGGAATATGCGAACTTAACCGCTGCGCCACCGGGCCGGCCCCATGCTTTAGAATTCTTTACCTCTGCTTCTTTTCCTCACTCCTACTCCTCCGGGCCTTCTCTGTCCCTCTCACCCCTTGGCTCCTGTTCTCCCCGTAGTCTCCACCACCTTCTCAGGCCTGAATTGTGGCACCTGCGCCACCTGGCTCACCTGCCTCCTAATGTCATTTCTTTACTAAAACACCCCAATGGCTCCGTCTCACTCTTGGGAAGCCTCTAGAATGTAACACACATGAGCACAGGGGCTTTGGGCTGTTTAAGTCAAAGCTGTATCCCCATCATATGAAGCCATTCCTGGCACATAATAGGATTTGTTGTTGTTGAATGAATGAATGAAATATGATTGTATTAAATTTTAATTGTATTACATAAAAGTCATAAAATAAAAAATACAAAAAAAGACAGATAAGATTTTCTTACATGTAATTAGTGTGCATATCAGTCCATAAATTCATTCCAGTGGAATAAATGTGATGTGCTTATCTGTTACACAGTGAGCCTGTGTATTGGGATTTTATTACTTCATAAAAATTTCCATGACGTAGTGGCTCAAAACAACACCCACTTATTTGCTTACAGTTCCTTAGTGAGAAATCCAGGCATGGTGTGGGTGGGTTCTCTGTTCAGAGTTTTCCACAAAGTTGTGCTCTCATCTTGAGCTCCGGATGCTCCTCTAAGCTTATAGAGAGGTTGTTAGCAGAATTCAGTTTTTTCCAATTGTAGGACTGAAGACCCTGTTTCCTTTAGGAGCTGGAGGAAGGCTGCTTCCAACATCTTGTGGTCCCCAGCATTCTTTGCCATGTGACTTCCACTTTCAAAACCCATGAATGAGAAAATCTCCCACATTGAAGCCCTCTGATGCTTTGAGTCTCTTTCCTCAGGAGTAACCCAGTCATTTCAAGTGCTTACCTGGTGAGGACAGTCCAACTCAGGAGAATTCCCTTGTCTTAAGGTCAAGTGATTTGAGACCTTAGTTACATCTGCAAAATGCCTTCCCAGCAGCACCTACATTGATGTTTGATCATGTCTTTTAACCATGGAAATTCTTCTTAAATATTAAAACCAAATGACATGTTTAATATCTTACAAGTAATTTAAAGAAAGCAAAGTGCAATCATTCCTTCTCTCTTTCGACAGTTATGTACCTCATTATTGTACCACAGCATAACAAATTACTCAAAACTTAGCATCTCAAAACAACAGACGTGTATTATCTCCCACAATTTCCCAGGGTCAGGAATCTCGGAGAGGTTTACCAGACTCCTTCAGGCTCAAGGCCTCTTTCAAGGTTGTAGTCAAGTTGCATCATCTCATGGTTTGACTGGGGTTGAAGGATTTACAGGAAACATGTGTCATTCATATGGCTGTTGGAAGAGGCCTCATCTCCTTGGATGGTCCCAGGAGGCCCCAGTTCTTAGCTTTGTGGACTTTCCCATAAAGTGGCTAATGACTAGGTAGCTGACTTCTCTCAAAGCAAGTGATCCGAGAGAGAGAGAGCGACCAAAATGGAAGCTGCTATGTGTTTTATGTCCTAGACCCAGAGTCACACACCATTTCATCAGCCTTACTGTACGAGTTAGCGGTAAGTCCTTAAGTACAGCCCACACTCAAGAGGAGGGAATTAAGCCCCGCTTCTGGAAGGGAGGAGTATCAAATAATTTACATGCCTGTTAAAACCAAAATTTGAATTAAATATTGTTCCGGGATTCTATAAAGCAATGCTTCTATTATCTGATTATTTTTCTTTAAAGGTTTTCATTTCTCTTTGGAAAATAATGATTAAAAGTTTGAGACAGAGAAAGGAGATACAACAATATTTGTGCATTTTTCTTGCAATTGCATTTAATAATAATGTTCTCCACAATAAGTTGCAACAAATTTGAGAACATATAGTAGCAGATCAAGTAATTCCAAGATGTGGGTGCCATAACAATAATGCCTTTAAGATAATAACTATCTTTGTTTTTCTTTAAAAGTTTCAAAAGTAGTTTAACAATGTCAAAAATACTGGCAAAAATACCAATTTCCTCACTTAACATCATCTTCAACAATAGTTCCCCAGAGCAATTGCTTTTCAGATAGAAAAATGTGAATCTCGTACCTTAGTCTATGCACCTAGCTTAGCATCATGACAACAGTTTGGTGAGATGCAGAAGGCAGAAATAGGTAATTCCAGATATCTCATCAAGATGGCAGTGTAAACAGACTCTGAACTCTTCTCCTCCCATGAACACAACCAGGTTACAACTATTTTTGGAATAATTATCCTGGATAGAGAACTGAAAACTGGATATAAAGAGCCCCCACAACAAGGGACAGTCCTGACTAAGGTGGAAGAGGCAGAAATTCCTGCTGGAGAGGAAAAAAGCCACCTTTGGGAGCAGCGGAGCTTCTCAGCTGGCCAGGCGGGAGCCACCTTAAGGTACGCAGCCCTTCCTAGAGGAGTGAGGTCCAGAGCGGGCCGATACTGCTATAAGCATCCTTCAGACTCAGCCCAACCAAGACGAGGGTCTTACTGCCTGGCTTTGCTGGCTATTAACTGCAGTGAGGATACCCCCAGAAAAGCTATCAGCTGAAAGCCAAAAAGACCTGGGTCTTAAAGGGCCCACGCACAAACTCACTCATTGCAGCAACCTAAAATCACCAGAGAGAAGGCTGACAGTCCTTTGGTGAAATGAGACTCATCTGGTGGGCTCTGGGGGCATCTTGGTGAGAGGAGGGATCTCTCCGGAGACTGAAACATTGGTGGGGGCCATTGTTCTGACCTGGTGCAGGCATGCTGACACAGGGCCCAGTGGGCACGGTTGACGTTCTTCACTTGGCCTGTTAGCCAAGGGGTCTGCCATGTCCACTAGAGTACAGATTTAATCCAGTTCAGCCAGGGCAGGCAGCCCACCCTAGGGACTGGCCCCACCTAACAGCAAGCCCTCCGGCTACTTTTCAGCCTGTATTGACTGGGTGCCTTGATCCTCTATAGGCAGGCGAGTGTGTCCACCTCTGTGGGGCAGAGCCTGTGTTAGGACCAGGTGAACTGTGGGGGCCATTGGTGGAGAGGTGGGGGCCTCTGCAGTGTAGCATTGGGGTATGTTCCAGGGGGTTGAGAAGTGTGCATGGACCAGGACTGTGTTGACAGTTTGTGTGGTCCTGTGGGGGGGTGAGGCTTATCAGGGGCAGAAGACCTGTGCTTCACAAATAGCCATAAAAAGGATCAGCCCCACCTTCCAAAGCCTGAAACAATTGAGTGCTCCCATGCCTAGGGCCAGGCCTACTCAGCTGCACTCCTAAGAGAGCTGACAACAGCCTTGTAGGCCTGAGGCCTATCGCAACTGTAAGCCCCTGAGCCTAGCAACCAGCTACTCTGGGTACCAACCCAATTAAGAGGAAAACTGCAATGGGAGTGTGCTGATAGACTTTGTAGCCAATGGTGCTGAGGCTTCCCAAACCGGATTTACAAACAGCTTGCCAGGGAAGGAAAGACTAGACTCCTTGGGTACCTGCAGTAACAGCAACCCTGTCATAGCAGAAAAACACAAGTAGCCCACAAAGGGGTCACTCCTGGATCATTTGGACTGGTGATGAGAGGGAAGCACACTGCTGGGCCTCATAAGGCATCTCATACATAAGGCCACTTCTCCAAGATCAAGAGACATAGCCGACTCACCTAATACATAGAAATAAGCACAGAGAAAGAGGCACAATGAAGAGACAAAGGAATACTTTCCAAGCAACGGAACAGGAGAAAGCCCCAGAAAAAGGACTAAATGAAACAGAAATAAGTGACCTACTTGAGAAAGAGTTCAAACAAAATATCATAAGGATGCTCACAGATATTGGGAGAAGACTAGATGAACATGGTGAGGTCATCAGCAAAGGACTGCAAGACATAAAAAAGAACCAATCAGAAATGAAGAATACAATACTGGAAGTGAAAAATTCACTAGAGGGACTCAATAGCAGGGTAGAGGATGCAGAAGAATGGATCAGCAAGCTAGAGAAAAGACTAGAGGGAATCACCCAAGCTGAACAGAAAAAAGAAGAAAGAATTAGGCAGAATGAGAACAGTCTAAGGGAACTCTGGGAAAATATCAAGTGTGCTAACATTCGGATTATGGGTGTCCCAGAGGGAGAAGAGAGAGACAAAGGAACAGAAAATTTATTTGAAGAAATAATAGATGAAAATTTTCCTAACCTAAGGAAGGAAATGGACATCCAAGTTCAGGAAGCACAGAGAGCTCCAAACAAGATAAGCCCAACGAGGCCCACACCAAGACATATTATAATTAAAATATCAAAAATGAAAGATAAAGAATCCTAGAAGCATCAAGAGAAAGGCCACAAGTGACATACAAAGGAAAGCCCATAAGGCTATCAGTGGACTTCTCAGCTGAGACCCTACTGTTGAGAAGAGAATGGCATGACATATTTAAAGTGCTAAAAGGAAAAAACCTACAGCCAAGAATACTCTACCCTTCAAGGGTGTCATTCAGAATGGAAGGAGAGATAAAGTGCTTTCTAGACAAGCAAAAATTAGAGGAGTTTATCACCAAGAAACCAGTTCTACAAGCAAAGCTGAAGGGACTTATTTAAGTGGGAAAGCAATGACCACAAATAGAGATTTAAAAAATGATCAAAAACAAAAAAACCCCAGGCAATAAAATCACTTGTAAAGGTAAAAATATAGTAAAGTTAGCAGATCAACTACCTGTGAAGATAATACGAAGGTTAAAAGATAAATGTACTAAAATCACCAATTTCAATGATAAAAGGGTAATGGATAGACACACACTAAACAAGAGACTATATATGATTTCAAAAACATAAAATGTGGGAGGAGAGGAGTGAAAAAGTAGAGCTTTTAGGAAGAGGGCAAGCCAAGGAGTCCATCAACTCAATATAGACTGTTAGATGCACAGAAATATTAAGTAGGATCCTCACGGTAATCACAAATCAGAAACCTATAATAAGTAAGCAAAAAAGAAAGACAAAAGAAATCAAACATATTACTAACCATAGCCATCAAACCACAAGGGAAGAGAGGAAGAGAAAAAGAAAGGAGTAGAGAAAAACTACTAAAACACCCAGAAAAAAAGTAACAAAATGGCAATAAATACATATTTATCATTAGCTACTTTAAATGTCAATGGACTAAATGCTCCAATCAAATGCCATAGGGTGGCCAATTGGATAAAAAGCCAAGACCCATGTATATGCTGCATACAAGAGACACACTTCAGACCTAAAGACACTCACAAACTGAAAGTGAAAGGATGGAAAAAGATATTCCATGCAAATGGCAAAGAAAAGAAAGTGGGGGTAGCAATGCTTATATCAGACAAAATAGACTTTAAAACAAAAACTGTAGCAAGGGACAAAGAAGGGCACTACATAATGATAAAGGGAACAATCCAACAAGAAAATATAACACTTGTGAATATCTATGCACCCAACATAGGAGCACCTAAATATATAAAGCAATTATTAACAGACATAAAAGGAGAAATAGACAGTAACACAGTAATAGTAGGGGACTTTAACACTCCACTTACATCAATGGACAGATCATCCAAACAGAAGATCAATAAGGAAACACTGGCCTTAAAGGACACAGTAGACCAGATGGACTTAGTAGACATATACAGAACCTTCCATCCAAAGACCACAGACTATACATTCTTTTCAAATGCACATGGAACATTCTCCAGGATTGATCACATACCAGGCCACAAAACAAGTCTCAATAAATTTAAGAAGATCGAAATAATACCGTGCATCTTTTCTGACCACAAAGGTATGAAACTAGAAATCAACTACAAGAAGAAAACCAGAAAAGCCACAAAAATGTGGAGATTAAACAAAATGCTGCTGAACAACAATGAAGAAATCAAAGGAGAAATCAAAAAATTCCTGGAGACAAATGAAAATGAAAATACAACGTGCCAAAATCTGTGGGATACAGCAAAAGCTGTTCTACGAGGGAAGTTTATAGCAATTCAGGCCTACCTCAACAAAGAAGAAAAATCCCAAATAGACAACCTAAAAGCGCATCTAAAGCTACTGGAAAAAGAACAGCAAGCAAAGCCCAAAATCAGCAGAATGAAGGAAATTCTAAAAATCAGAGCAGAAATAAATGAAATAGAGACTGAAAAAACACTAGAAAAAATTAATGAAACCAAGAGCTGGTTCTTTCAAAAGATAAACAAAATTGACAAACCCTTAGCTAGACTCACCAAGAAAAAAAGAGAGAAGGCTCAAATAAATAAAATCAGAAATGAAAGAGAAGAGATTATGATGGACACCTCAGAAATACAAAAGATAATAAGAGAGTACTATGAAAAGGTATACGTCAACAAATTGGATAATCTAGAAGAAATGGATAAATGCTTAGAAACACACAGCCTTCCAAAACTGGACCAAGAAGAAGTAGAGAATTTGAATAGACCAATCACCAGTAAGGAGATCAAAACAGCAATCAAAAACCTCCCAAAAAATAAAAGTCCAGGACCAGATGGCTTCCATGGTGAATTCTACCAAACATTCAAAGAAGACTTAATGCCTATCCTTCTCAAATTCTTCCAAAAAATTGAAGACGAGGGGAGGCTTCCTAACTCTTTCTATGAAGCCAACATTATCCTGATACCAAAACCAGACAAGGACAACACAAAAAAAGAAAATTACAGGCCAATATCACTGATGAACATGGATGCAAAAATCCTCAACAAAATACTAGCAAAGTGAATACAATACGTTAGAAAGATCATACATCATGATCAAGCGGGTCTCATTCCAGGGATGCAGGGATGGTTCAACATCCGCAAATCTGTCAACAAGATACACCACATTAACAAAATGAAGAATAAAAATCACATGATCATCTCAATAGATTCAGAGAAAGCATTTGACAAGATACAGCATCCATTTATGATAAAAACTCTAAATAAAATGGGTATGGAAGGAAAATACCTCAACATAACAAAGTCCATATATGACAAACCCACAGCAAATATCATTCTCAATGGAGAAAAACTGAAAGCTATCCCTCTAAGAACAGGAACCAGACAAGGATGCCCACTGTCACCACTCTTATTTAACATTGTATTGGAAGTCCTAGCCAGAGAAATCAGGCAAGAAAAAGAAATAAAAGGGATCCAAATTGGAAAAGAAGTGAAATTGTCACTCTTTGCAGGAGACATGATTTTATATATAGAAAACCCTAAAGAATCCACTAAAAAACTTTTAGAAACAATAAATGAATACAGTCAAGTCACGGGATACAAAATCAACGCACAAAAATCGGTTGTTTTTCTATACACTGACAGTGAAGTAACAGAAAGAGAAATCAAGAATACAATCCCATTTACAATTGCAACAAAAAGAATAAAATACCTAGGAATAAACTTAACCAAAGAGGTGAAAGATCTGTACACTGAAAACTATAAAACATTGTTGAAAGAAATTGAAGAAGACACAAAGAAATGGGAAGATATTCCGTGCTCTTGGATTGGAAGAATTAACATCGTTAAAATGTCCGTACTTCCTAAAGCAATCTATAGATTCAACGCAAACCCATCAAAGTTCCAACAGCATTTTTCACAGAAGTAGAACAAACAATCCTAAAATTTATATGGAACAACAAAAGACACTGAATAACCAAGAGAATCCTGAGGAAAAAGAACAAAGCTGGAGGTATCACACTCCCTGATTTCAAAATATACTACAAAGCCATAGTAACCAAAACAGCATGGTACTGGCACAAAAACAGACACACAGATCAATGGAACAGAATTGAGAGCCCAGAAATAAACCCACGCATTTATGGACAGCTAATATTCGACAAGAGAGCCAAGAGCATACGATTGAGAAAGGAGAGTCTCTTCAACAAATGGTGTTGGGAAAACTGGACAGCCACATGCAAAAGAATGAAAGTAGATCATTCCCTTATGCCATGCACAAAAATGAACTCAAAATGGATTAAAGACTTGAATGTAAGACCCAAAACCATGAGACTTCTAGAAGAAAACATAGGCAGTATGCTCTTTGACATGGGTCTTAGCAGCATATTTTCAAGTCCCATGTCTGACTGGGCAAGGGAAACAAAAGAAAAAATGAACAAATGGGACTACATCAAACTAAAAAGCTTCTGCACAGCAAAGGAAACCATCAACAAAACGAAAAGGCAACCTAACAATTGGGAAAAGATATTTGCCAACCATATATCAGATAAGGGGTTAATATCCAAAATATACAAAGAACTCATACATCTTAACAAGAAAAAACCCAACAACCCCATTAAAAAATGGGCAAAAGATCTGAACAGAGATTTCTCCAAAGAAGATATCTGAGTGGCCAACAGTTATATGAAAAGATGCTCAACATCATTAGTTATCAGGGAAATGCAAATCAAAACTACAATGAGGTTTCACCTCATGCAGGTCAGAATGGCTATAATTAACAAGACAGGAAACAACCAATGTTGGAGAGGATGTGGAGAGAAGGGAACCCTTGTTCACTGCTGGTGGGAGTGCAAACTTGTGCAGCCACTATCAAAAGCAGTACGGAGTATCCTCGGAAAATTAAGAATAGATCTACCATATGATCCAGCTATCCCACTGCTGAGTATTTATCCAAAGAACTTGAAAACGCGAAGGCATAAAGATACATGCACCCCTATGTTCACTGCAGCATTATACACAATAGCCAAGACTTGGAGGCAACCTAGGTGCCCATCAAGGGACAAATGGATAAAGAAGATGTGGTATTTATACACAATGGAATACTACTCAGCTGTAAGAAATGATGAAATCTGGCCATTTGTGACAACATGAATGGTCCTTGATGGTATTATGCTGAGTGAAATTAGTCAGAGGGAGAAAGTCAAATACCATATGATCTCATTCATAAGTAGAAGATAAAAACAAAGACATAGCAATGGAGATTGGATTGGTGATTACCATAGGGGAAGGGGCGTGGAGGGCAAAAGGGGTGATTAGGCTGACATGTGAGGGGATGGACTATAATTACTTTTTGGCTGGTGAACATGATATAATCTGCACAGAAGTTGAAATATATTACCATGTACATCTGAAAGCTATATAATGTTATACCCCAATGTTACTGCAATTAAAAATATAAAAAAATTAAAAAAATTAAAAAACAACTGGAAAATAAAAAATCCCTATTTAATAATTGACTGAAAGATCATCACCAAAGAAGATAACGGAGGACAAATAAAATAGAAAGATGCTTAACATCACCTGTCATTAGGTAAATACAAGCTAAAGGCACAATGAGATACTAGCATAGCTAAAAAAATTTTTTTTAATGACAATAAAAAGAGCTAGCAAGGATATGGAACACTAGGAACTCTCAGTCATTTCCAATGAGAATGAGAACCGGTAAAGCCAATTTGGAAGATAGTTTGGAAGTCTGCTACAAGTTAAACATACACTTTACATACACTCCAGCGATCACACTACTAGATATTTACCCCAATGAATTGGAAACTTATTTCCACAGATCAACTGCAGGTGAATGTTTATAGCAACTTGATTTGTAATCATTAAAAATGGTAAACAATCCAGATCTCCTTCAACAGTGGAAGGATAAACAAACACAGTACATCATACACTGTAATACTATTCAATGATAAAAAAAAGAAACTGTTCATGTAACAAACTGGCTGAACATTTTTTGTTTGTTTTGTTTTTGTCTTTTTAAGACTTTACTTTTTATAGCAGCTTTAGGTTCACAGCAAAATTAATAGAAATTTCCCATCTACCCTCTGCCCCCACACACGTACAGCTTCTCCCACTGTCAACATCCCTCACCAGACTGGTGAAAGTGTTACAATTGATGAATTTACACTGACAGATCGTAATCATCCAAAGGCCACAGTTTGCATTAGGGTTTATTCTTGGTGTTGTACATTCTATGAGTTTGGATAAATGTATAATGCCATGTATTCATCATTATAATATCACACAGAGTATTGTCACTGCCCTAAAAATCTTCTATGCTCCACCTGTTCAACCGTTGGTCTTTTTACTGTTTTCATAGTTTTCTCTTTTCCAGGATGTCATATAGTTGGAATCATATAGTATGTAGCCTTTTCAGATTGGCTTCTTCCATTTAGTAATATGAATTTAAGATTACTCCATGTCTTTTCATGGCTTGATGGCTCATTTCTTTTTAGTGCTGAATAATTTTCCATCGTCTGGATGTACCACAGTTTATTTATCCATTCACCTACTGAAAGATATCTTGATTGCTTCCATGTTTTGGCAATAATGAATAAAGCTGCTGCAAACATCTGTTTGCATGTTTTTGTGTGGATGTAAATTTTCAACTCCTTTGGCTAATACTATGGAGTGTGATTGCTAGCTCCTATGGTAAGGGTATGTTTGGTTTTGTACGAAACAGCCAAACTGTCTTCCACAGTGGCTACACGATTTTGTATTCCCACCAGCAGCGAGTGAGAGTTCCAGTTGCTCCATATTCTCACCAGCATTTGGTGTTGTCAGTGTTCCAGATTTTGGCCATTCTAATAAGTGTGTTGTGGTATCTCATTGCTGTTTTAATTTAAATTTCCCTGATACTACATGATGAGGAGCATTTTTCATATGGCTATTTGCCATCTGTACATCTTATTTGGTGAGGTGTCTGTTACGGTCTTTGGCCCATCTTTCAAACAGGCTCTTTGTTCTCTCACTGTAGATTCTTAAGACTTCCTTGTATATTTTGGATAACACTTCTTTATCATTTGGTCTTTTTCAAACATTTCCTCTCAGTCTGTGGCTTGTCTTCTCATTCTCTTAACATTGTCTTTCACAGAGCAGAAGTTTTAAATTTTATTGAAGTCCAGTTTATCAATGATTTCTTTCACGGATCATGCCTTTGATGTTGTATCTAACATATCATCGCCGTACCCAAGGTCATCTAGGTTTTCTCCTATGTTATCTTTTAGGAGTTTTATGTTTTACATTTAGGGCTATGATCCACTTTGAGTTAATTTTTTTGAAAGGTAAAAGGTCTGTGTCTAGATTCATTTTTTTGCATGTGGATGTCCAGTTGTTCCAGCACCATTTATTGAAAGACTATCTTTGCGCCATTGTATTGCCTTTGCTCCTTTATCAAAGATTAGTAGACTATATTTATGTGGGTCTATTTTTGAGCTCTGTTTTCTGCTCCGTTAATCTATTTGTCTATTCTTTCACCAATACCACACTGTTTTAATGACTTTTTACTAAGTCATGAAGTAAGGTAGGGTCAGCCTCCAATGTTGGTTTTTTCCTTCAATATTTTCTTCACTATTCTGGTTCTTTGGCCTCTCCATGTAAGCTTTATAATCAGCTTACTGATATCTATACAATAACTTGCTTGGATTTTCATGGGATTGCACTGAATGTGTAGATTAAGTTGGGAAGAACTGACATCTTGAAAATACTGAACCTTCCTATCCATGAACATAGAATATCTCTTCATTTAATTAGTTTGGTGTCATTCATCAGAGTTTTATAGTTTTCCTCATATAGATCTTGTACATATTTTGTTAGATTTATACTTAACTATTTCATTTTGGGGGGTAACTAATGTCAACGAGATCACGTTTTAAGTTTAAACTTCCACTTCTTTCTTGCTGGTGTATGGAAAAGTTAGTGACTTTTTAATATTAACTTTATATCCTGCAATCTGCTATAATCACTTGTTAGTTGTTAGTTCTAGGAGTTTTGGGTTGATTCTTTGGATTTTCTACAAAGAAAACCATGTTATCTGCCAACATAGAAGCGTTATTTCTTTCTTCTCAATCTGTATCCCTTTTATTTCCTTTTTTACAAGTCTTATTGCGTTAGCTAGGATTTCCAGTATGACACTGCAAAGGAGTGTTGAGAGGGTATATCCTTGCCTTGTTCTTGATCTTAGTAGGAAAGCTTCAAGTTTCTCACCATTAATTATGATTTTAGGTGTGCATTTTTTGCAGATAATCTTTTTCAAGTTGAGGATGTTTCTGTCTATTCCCAATATACCTAGAGTTTTTATCATGAATGGATGTTAGTTTTTGTCACATGCCTTTTCTGCATCTATTGATATATCATATGACTTTTCCTTTTTAACCTGTTGATGTGATGGATTACATTAATTGATTTTCAAATGTTGAACCCGCCTTGCACACCTAGGATAAACCCTACTTGGTCACGGTGTATAGTTCTTTTTATGCATTATAGATTTTATTTGCTAATGTTTTGTTGAGGACTTTTGCATGTATGTTCATGAGCGGTACTGTTGTGCAGTTTCCTGTTCTCATGGTGTCTTTGGTTTTGGTATCAGGATAATGATAGCCTCAGAGAATAAATTAGGAAGTATTCCCTCTCCTTCTATCCTTTGAGAGAGATTGTAGAAAATTGGTATAATTTCTTCCTTAAGTGTTTGGTAGAATTCACCAGTGAACCAATCTAGGCCTGGTGTGTTCTGTTTTGGAATGGTATTAATTATTGATTCCATTTCTTTAATGGACATAGGTCTATTCAGATTATTTATTTCTTCTGTGTGAATTTTGGCAAATTGTGTTTCAGGAAGTGGTCCATCTCATCTACGTTGTCAAGTCTGTGGTCATAGAGTTGCTCATAGCATTCTTTTGTCATCTTTGTAATGCCAATAGGATCTTCAGTGATATCTCCTCTTTCATTTCTGACACTGGTAATTTGTATCCATTCTCTTTTCTTACTAGTTAGCCTAGATAGAGGCATATCAATTTTATTGATCTTTTCCAAAAAGCACGTTTTGGTTTTGTTGATTTTCTCTATTGATTTCCTGTTTTCAACTTCATTGATTTATGCTCTAATTCTGATTATTTCTTATCTTCTGCTTAATTTGGATTTGATTTGGTGTTCTTTTTCTAGTTTCCTAAGATGGATATTTAAATTACATATTTTATGTCTTTCTTCTTTTTTAATATATGCATTCAATGCTACACATTTCTTTCTAAGCTCTCCTTGCACTGCATCACACAAGTGTTGATAAGTCATGTTTTCATTTTCATTTACTTCAAAATATTTTTAAATTTCTCTTAAGATTTCATTTTTGACTCATATAATTTGGAAGAGTGTTTAATATCCACTGCATTTTGGGATTTTCCAGTTATTTTTCTGTTATTGATTTCTAGTTTAATTCAATTGTTGTTTGAGAGCAGACCTTCTATGATTGCAATTTTAAATTTGTTACTCTGTGTTTTATGGCCTAGAATTTGGTCCATCTTGGTGAATGTTCCGTGTGAGCATAAGAAGAATGTGTATTCTGCTAGTGTTGGATGGAGTAGTCTCTAGATCTCAGTTACATCCAGTTGATTGATGGTGTGGTTGAGTTCAAGTGCATCCTTACTGACTTCTGCCTGCTGGCCTGTCCATTCCTGAGAGGGGTTTTGAAGTCTCCAACTATAATAGTGGACTCATCTATTTCCTCTTGCAGTTTTATCACTTTTTCATGTAGTCTGACACTGTTTTTATGTGCTCACTGGTAAAGAATCACGTCTTCTTGGAGAATTGACCTTTTTATCATTAGGTAATGTCCTTCTTTATCCCTGATAACTTTTCTTATTTGAAGTCTGTTCAGTTCAAAATTAATATAGTTACTCCCGCTTTCTTTTGGTTAGCATGGTGTATTTTTCTCCATCCATTTACTTATAATGTATATGCTTATTTGTATTTAAAGTGAGTTTCTTGTAGACAACATATAGTTGGGCCTTGTTTTTTAATTATTGCCTTTAGACAATTGACAATCTGTGTTTTTTTGTGTGTGAGGAAGATTGGCCCTGAGCTAACACCTGTTGCCAATCTTCCTCTGTTTACTTGAGAAAGATTGTTGCTGAGCTAACATCTGTGCCAATCTTCCCCTATTTTGTATGTGGGATGCTGCCACAGCATGGCTTGAGGAGCAGTGCTAGGTCTGCATCTGGGACCTGAACCTGCAAACCCTAGGCCTCTGAAGTGGAGTGTGCAAACTTAACCACTATGTCCCTGGGCCGGCCTCCAGGAATTTTTCTTTATCTCTGATTTTCCATAGCTTGAAAATGATATGCCTAGGTGTATTTTGTTGTGATATTTATCCTTCATGGTGTTGTCTGAGCTTCCTGGGTCTGTGGTTTGGTGTTTGGCAGTAATTTGGGAAAATTCTCAGTCAGAATAGTTTCAAATATTTCTTCTGTTCTTTTCTCTCTTTTTTCTCCTTATGATATTCCAATTACTCATATGCTATACCTTTTTTAGTAGTCCCACAGTTCTTGGATAGTCTGTTTTGTTATTTTGAGTCTTTGCAGTTTCTCTTGGCATAGCGTCAAGTACAGAGACTCTTTCCTCAACCATGTCCAGTCTAATAACAAAGCCATCATCTCTGTTACAGTGTTTTTGATCTTTAGCACTTAGTTTTCGTCCTTTCTTAGGATTTTCATCTCTGTGATTACATTGCCCATCTGTTCTTGCATGCTGTCTGTTTATCCATTAAACCCTTTAGCATATTAATCATAGTTATTTAAAATTTTTGGTGTAATAATTCCAATATCTCTGCCATGTCTGATTCTGATGCTTTCCCTGTCTCTTCAAATTGTGTTTTTCTCTTTTGGTGTAGCTTGTAATTTTTACTTTATAGCCAAACATGATATAGCAAGTAAAGGAAATGCTGTAAATAGGCTTTTGGCAATGTAACGGCAAGGTATGTGGGAGAGAGGAAGCATTGTATAGTCCCATTAGTAGCTCTCTGTCTTCTAGTGAGCCTGTGCCTCAGGACTGCAAGCTTTACAATTTTTTCTCAGTTTTCTTCTCCCACCTCAGGTGGGACATTATGGCTAAAGTGGATTGGAGTTATGTATTTCCTCTCTCTCATGTGGAAGGCTAGAGTTGACTAGAGCTGGGTATTTCCTTTTCCCTGGGTCAGTTAGGCTCTGAAAATACCCCAGCAGGTTGGGCTCTGATTAACTAATTTCTTCTGAGGGGAAGGCCTTGTTTAGAAGAGAGTGCAGTGGCATATTTCAAAATGGTTCCTTTCCTCCTCCACTTTCTGGAAGCATGAGGGGATTTTGCTCTGTTTCCTGTGGGAATTGGATTGAGCTCCTGGGGGTAAATTTTGTATTGTAGGGTTCCCCTAGGACTGGATCCCCATGGCATTTTTAACCCTCAGACTTGTCCACGCTGACCTTCCAGCAATTTGTCAATTACTTTTCAGGTTTTTCTACCCTGGCATGGTTCCTGTGGCAGTTTCTGCTCATGAGCCTCTCCTCTGGGAAGCCACAACCCCCTGTATCACCTGTTTGTCTCTCCAATCTTGGGGGAAGTAGTTTTCCCTCTGTCCTCCTTTCATTTATAGATGCAGTAAGAGTTACTGATTTTTTAGTCAGTCAGTTCAACTTTTTACTTGTTAGGCTAGAGTGGCAACTTCCAAGCTCCCTACATGTGGAAGCAGAAGTCAAAAGTCTTCCTGGATAAATCTTAAATGAATTTTACTAAGTGAAAGTAGTCAGACCCAAAAAGTTATATGTTATATGACTCCATTCATACGGCATTCTGGAAAAGATAAATATATATGTAACAGATTAGTAGTGTCTGGTAGTGGAGAAAGGAGTGATAAAGAGGATTCAGAGGGAAATTTTTCAGATGAAGGACCATCCTATATGCTACTGAGAGTTGTCAAACTCTCTAGAACTGTACATGTCAAAGATGTAGGCAAACTAACATAGGCAAACAGAGATATGTATAAATGTATCTATAGTCTTCAGTTGCCCTTACAGGGACATGCACCACTCTGATTTGCACTGCAATGCACACATGTCTTAAAGCCTAATTAGGGGAACACTGAAAATCCAAACCACTGCTAATGCCAATATACACAACTACATGCCAGGGCTAAGTTAACCATCTTCCAATGTAACATTAAGGCTAAACTAACTAATTTGTCAATAAAAAGTCAGATTAGCAACAATTACAAATGATGACTTCCACAGTAAAATACAGCATCCTTCCAGAAAACTGTAGAAACTCCTACCATCTACATTTTTCTTTAGCTTACAGACACCTAGTCAGAGTAATCTGCAATAACTATGGCTTGTCTAAGCCATGAGTTAAAATGAAATTCTATGGACCTTGGCCCTGTTCATCTATGAGCAGGAAGGGCTGTATTTTTGATCAGTTAAGATCCATTAGATAGTTTGTTTCCTACTGGATTGAACATATTGATTAAATTATGCATATTTCCTCCCCTCCTCTCAGAACGCAGTCAAGGCAACTAGGGCATAAAGACTCAGAAACTCCAAATCTGTATTAAACAAAACTGGACAGTGTTCCAGCTCCATTGATTGCAGACTAGCCTGTTTCAGACCAACACTCCACCAAGAACAACTACCAAAGTTGGTCAGTACGTAAGAATATCCACTTGAAGGCCATGGAGAGCTATCAAGGCAGAGAGGACTTGATGGGACCAGAATTTAGAAAGAGGGAAATCTCAGGTATGTGAGCCCAATATTGAATAATGCCATGCTTCAAAGTACTTGTCAAGTTGGGAGTGGTGGCTGAGAGTCCAAGAAGCTGAGTCGGGCTTTAGGCAGACTCTACTGGCAGAGAAATCAAAATTGGAGAATAGAATATTATACAGAAATGAAAATGAATGAACTATTGCTATGCACATAAACATGGATGAATCTCACCAACAAAGAAGTTGAGCAAAACAGGCCAGACTCAAAAGAGTAGAGACTTATGATTTCATGTATATGGATTCAAAAACAGACCGAACTGATTTATGGTGTGGAGAATGATTACAAAATGGAGTAACACATGTCAGTGCTTCTAAAATAGAGCTGGAAGGCCATCAAAGCAGTGGGGATTATCCACATTCACAAGTGAATGCCAACTGAACTTCTGACCCACAGAAACCACATCCTGGAGCATTTCCTCTTTGGACAACAGACAGTCAGGTGCAGTCCATGAACTCATCACATACTGGCAAGTAAGCCTTCTCCTCATTAGAACCAATCATTAATTGTTTCAAACAATCTATGGAAGTTTGTGGTTTTTGCCTTTGTAAACCCCTGCTTCATTTGTACTCTTTGGAGCACATTTGGGTTTCTAATTGAATCTGTGTCTCTCAAATTGCAATTCCTAAGACCTCAAATACACATTTTCCGATTCCCTGGCAGTTGATGCCTCTTATTTGTTGACAATGGTATAATCCAGGAGAGTGGTTACTTTAGTAGAGAAGTGACTTATTGACTGGAATAAGCTTGATAAAGATGCTGATAACCTTTTCTTCCTTGATGTGGCTATTGTTATAATTGTATGGAGAATTTGTGGTAAGACCTAGATCTGTACAATGATGATTCGAGCAATTTTGTATGTATGTTTTGCTGTTCTCTTTAAAGTTTATTTTTTAAGTTTATGGGAATGTTAAACACCTGAAACCCCAACTATGAAATAGGCTCAAAGGCTGTCAAAAGCAGTGACGATCAAAGAGGGATCCTAGAGGAAGTGGAGGAGCCCCCAGCTTCAGGTCTCAGAGAAAACCAGCAGAAGGCATTTCCCAGTGCTCAGAGCCCAACCTGAGTTGTTGGTGGAGATAGCAATCAAAATGGAAAATGTTTCAACAATCATGAGACAAATTTGTACAAACCTATACAAATAAATTTGACAACATAAAAGAAATAGATGGGTTTCTCAAAAGTATAGCATACTAAAACCCAACCTGGTAGAGATAGAAAGTTTAGTTATCAATTCCCTTAAAGAAACAGAGAATGTTGATAAAGAGCTTCCCTACCACAAAGCACGATTCCTCAGGAAGATTCACATGGTATTCTTCCAAATCATTAAGGATAAGACAATTGCAACGCTACAAAATTATTCCGAAGCATAGAAAAATAAGAAACTTTCAAATTCATTTTACTCAAGGAGAATAATCTCAATAGCAAAATCTAAGAAAGATTGAACAGTGATAACTACAGAATGTGTGAATGTGAGTGCAAACATCTTAAAAATAAGCAAAGTAAAACAAGCTGCACAATTAAAAAAAAATAGGTCCTTTTGAACTGGTGGAGTTTCTTTGAGGAAGGCAAGTATAGTACACTATTAGATAAGTTCATTAATGTAAGTTAATAGTAGTAAATTCAAAGAAAAATTATATTCTCTGTAGGTGCTGAAGTACTATTTGAGAATTTAAACAATTCCTCCTGAGTTAAAAATATTATTTTTAATATACACACACAAACACAACACACACATATTCAATCAAAAAGTCAGTGCAATATTGTGATTTATAAGAAATCTATTTATTTGATCATTCAGATGACCAAAATATATTTCTCATATATATTTGGTCTTCTTTCGTGGTTGTGGGCTCACATCCCCCAAAACCCTTGTGATTTCCTCAGGGATAAGAACAATGGGATCATCTTTTGTTATAGTATTTGTTCTCTTGTCCTCGGTTCTTGAAATAGCTTCAGAACCATAAACGTGAAATGAATGTCTTGTTATTCATAGCAAGCCCCTTCCCACAACTGAGTTTATGTTAGCGAGTGACTTTGGGAAAGTACCTAAGGATGGGAACTGGTTGCCAGGGGAACCAACCATGGGTAGAGGAGTGGGAAGAAGGACTGGAGGTGGAACTAATCACTAATGGTCAATGATTTATCAATTGTGCCTATGTAATGAAGCCTCCATAAAAACGTAAAAGAAGGGGGTTCACATGGAGACCTTCCAGGTTGGGGTACCAGAACTCTCCCATGTGTCACCATACAGGGTCCCAAACACCATGAAGACAGAAGCTCCTTTGTTCAAGACCTCTCCCTATATATCTCTTCATTTGGCTGTTGATTCTTATCCTTTAAATAATTTATCTTTTTTTCAGTCATTTTTGTTAAAAATAAGTTTAAGTGGAAAATGTGAATGGCTTTACATTTCTTGATATTTAATTGCTGACATTTTATCTTTTTCAGTCATTTTTTGTTATAAACAAATTTCAACAAATAGTGAACAGGTTTGAATCCTTTAATATCCTTTGTAATAAACTAGTAATCTAGTGAGTAAACAGGTTTCCTGAGTTCTCTGAGCTTCTCTAGCAAATTAATCAAACCCAAGGAGAGGGTCCTGGGACCCTCCCATCTGTAGCCAGTGAGTCAGAATCACAGGAAACAAGCTGGGCTTGCAATTGGCATCTGAAGTGGAGAGCAGTCTTGTGGGACTGAGCCTTTCACCTGTGGAATCTGATGCTATCTCTGGGTAGCTAGTGTCAGAATTGAACTGCTTGGTGGTGTGAGGACCACACATGTTGTAATTGATGATCAGACTAGTTGACATTTGACTTTATTAGAGAAATGATGAATGCATATGTGCTAAGTTAGGACGAAGACAAGGAAGCCCATTACTTCCACTATCATTTTCCATTATTTGGCAGACATTAGCCAACGCCATCAGAAAGTGACAAGCAATGAATGACAAAAGAATAGGAAAGAAAGGGCTAATAGTATCTTGATTTATAGATGATATGATTGAATACTGACATTCACAAGAGAAACATCCAAGTGCATAGAAACCTGTTCCTCATTTAATGACTTTAATTCATTTTTGGACATCCTGCCCTTAAGTGAAACATGTAAATAAAATAAAATTTTCCTAATGGTAAAAGTTATGATACATTTTATACCAATGCAAGACTCACAGACAACTTTTACAGATAGAAAGATAGAGTAATGAAAACAAGTTTATATAAGTAATAACTAGAAATTTGAAAGTAAATATATAAAGACTTCCATAAAACTTAACATACTGAAATTTTCTTGCACTTGCCAAAAGAGGAAGAATAGTCTTAATAGTGGGCATGCTTTCTGTGAAACATATCCCTAGTATCTCCTGAACGTTTCTCTGATGTGTGACAATTTTCTAGAAAATGCTAATTGTTCAAACTTTGCCTTCCGTTGTTTGCTAATATCAAATCGCTAATATCATATATAGATTAAAACAAGCCAGCCACAAAGAGAGTTTGATATACTCTCTCTCTTTTTCACTTGTCTTTATCACACACACACACATACACACACACACACTGAGAACTGTAAAAAGTCTTGGCATGAACAGTGCATTCAAATCCCTGCACTAAGAGACTTCGCCAAACCTTAGAATGGCTTCTGGCAGCCCCTGAAGGACTTTTGGTCCTGGATAAAACTTCCACAGAGATATCTGGTGCATGCCAAAGGTCCTTGATATTTGGTACTGTCCAAAACATCCATAGAGACATTTGGTCCATGCCAAAAGATCCTAGATTCTTGATATTAGGCAAACATCCATTGAGACATTTGGTTCCATAATTTGGTAAATAATACAAAATTTAACTTTGTCAAAATTTTATTTGCTATTTTTACTGTAATTAATGGTGAACTTTGGACTTCACATTTATTCCTGTTCTTCCTTATCATGAAGTTCATCAGGATTACTCAAGTCAATGAGCAATTCCTCTCAATAATTCGACCTGATTATTGGCTTTATAGTCATTATATCTGTTAACAATTTCAGTTATATGAATTTGATTTTGTTGGTATTGTCACGAAGTTGGTGCCCATATTAGAGTGTGATCACCAAGAACCTAGGTGATAGCTTGTTCATTGCTTTGCTGTTTATTGTTTAATGCTTCAATAAATATTCAAATTGAGGAATGATGCACTATTATCAGCTTTTGAAATTTCCTGTGCCAGCCTTCCCCTGCATTGTTCATCCTGTGATTGACATTCAGTACTATGTGTAAAAATTCAAAGTTTCTGGTGGAGATCTTGGAGCGTTTGGTGGTGTTCTGCCTCTGCCACACCTTCTGTGGTCATTTACTCTCTCAACAGAATCAACTGGGTCATCTAAATTTTCTTCTGCATTCTCCACAATGTATTCAAAAGTTTCATTTCCATCTTCCAAAGGCACAAATGGAAGTCCAAAAAACATGGATGCATACTTACAGGTTTATTTTCCATTGTCATATACTCATGTATTAGACCCAAAGAAGATATTTTTCACCACATTGATTGTGAAAAGTGAAAGAAGCATCCTTTTACTTGTGCATTTGGTTGGAGTAGTCAAATTGCATTCATGTTTCCAATCTCAAAATGCATCACACATAATGAAGGGTTAATGTTGAGATTTCTTCCCCATGCAAATGTAAGTACTTTCATATATATATATATATATGTCTTCTTGCTTTTTCATTGTTAGTGCATAAATCGATGGCATAGTGTAACCCAATAATACATCGTGCACAGTAAATAACTGAGTGAACTGTATTGATGTTGTCTTGAAGATGCCATCATTAAATAATGTGGCACTGGCACTTAAATATCAAATATTGTCATAAGTTGTGTAAATAAGATTTCTTTCATCATCTTGAGCACCAGAAACATGCATAGGAAATGGCTGTCCATGTCTGATTGCTGGAGTCCAGCTCCAGCAGAGTCCAGGTTCCTGAGGGAGAGACAGAGTCAGTGAAGTGAAAGGAAGAGACGTGAGACTTGAGTCAGTGCAATCAAGTCTCTCTTTACTGTACACATGTGTTGTTTTTATATTTTTCAGGATTAGTACAGAAATTGCTCTACAAATATTCTCAGAGAGATAAGGAAGTACAAAGCGAGCACAAGAATTTTTATTAGCATTCCATTCTATAGAGTATAAGGTTAATGATCATCTTTTCTGCAATTAACTACTATTTATTATCTCTACACAAAACCAAAACACTCACTCCCTGCCCACTCTCCGGCCTCCTGGCTCCAGAATCCACCATCCTCCATGGAAACAGACACCGTCAAGGACAAGCACCTGGACCATCTCCTCCTGTAAAGAGATATGGGCTGGTGGGAAAGCTGCTGACCAGCAAGGTCATAGGCTTCCTCCTCTCTGCAAGTGTCTCAAGGCCAAAGACAGGCTGGTGGGAAAGCTCTGACCAGCAAGGCCATATGCTTCGTGCGTTCTCAGCGGGCAGTTAAAAATCTTTACATTCCCGTGCCCCTTAGGGGGTGAAAGCATTCCTTTGTCTTTCTGGGGGTAGGACTATTTGTCCCTTGAGCACACTGCCCGGAGAAAATATTATTTTACTAGTAAGGCATCAGGCTGAAAAGCTAAGTTAAACCATATAAAGCAGAAACAAGTATAGTCATAACCTTGATAGAAAGCATGCATACATTTCAGGAAATATCAGGGGTGTCGGCCGGCCATTCTTCACCGAGGGGCAGCCCTGCACCCCCCGGCTTTTTAATCGGCTGGACCCCGTCAAGCAGCCGATCATACAGCGTTGCCATGGCTCCCGGCATCTGATCAATTTATACTCCTGGAATTTTAATTCCATGCAAGGAAGTTGGGTTTGGAGGTTGATGTCTATTTTGAATTCTATTTACTTGCCTCTTTAATAAGTTTCTTTTTGGTAGTAGTAACAGGACCTCTTCATCATGAATATTATAGAGTTCTTCGAAGTACTGGCAATGGTGTTGCATTTGGTTCTTTTCCTGTGTGTTGTTTTAACCTATTCACGGTTTTCCTTACTTCCCCTTCAACACCAATGTTGTGCTGATGTTTCCCTGTCCCATCTTGAATGATTGTAATGTTATTCAAATCCTGACTAGTTGTACATCGGGCAATGCAGATTCTCCTCTCTTCACAGCACCAGTACTTTTACTCCTTTGTCTGTTAAAGGGATGGAAATGGTAACAAAAACTATTATAAGGCAGCATTGGCTTTTCCTTTTGTGATTATGCTATTTCTGTCATATTCCTCTGAGAATTTTCAAATAAAGATGTCATATTGCCAAGCAACAGAAGAAGGGTTATTGATTTATTTTTTCTTTTGTAGTCATCTAATGATCGCTGGTTTACTGGTAGAGGAAACCTTACTAATGTCTTATGGATTCGACAACAGCTTTGGCTAGGCTGGATCAGCTGGTAGGTAGGCATCAACAGAGAGTGTGGTGGTCAGCAGCAAATGACAAGTAAGTGTGGGAGTCATGCCCACTAAAACCTCTCCAAATAGTGGCAGAGCTTCTTGCCGTCTACCACAATGGTACATCTATAGGACGTTGATTCAAGGGAGTCATTGCCCATTAACCTTGGGAGATGGGATAATTGTAGGAAAGTTAATTAGATGCATGGTATCCCCCTCATGGCGGCTATTAGACCCCACCGCTGTGTGGTATGAGAGCCATATCCATTCTCACTCCTCCCAAGCAAGTGAGTGGTGCTGTAAAGTTTTGTGTGAATGCGTTCCCTGTCAGTTTACAAAGTGGCTTGGCCAAACTCCTCTTTCCAAATCCTGCCCTTATTGAAGGACCCAGCCACATCCAACCAAATGCCCAGGGAGATATTAATGCACTATGCATTGTGAGATCCCATTTTGACTTGTCATCCTCTGTACATTTCTCTAAATGTAGGACACTTCCCCAGTATGCATAGTTGATATAAATCCTGCTCTCCTGAGAGATTCCAACCTGAGTCATCTATCTAAGCTCATGTTTTGTTACCAGCTCGGCTACCAAGGCAAGAAATGTTATGATTGACGATTCAGCCACAACGCAATTCTGCAACCAATAAAACATGATTTTTTTCAATTATTTTATTGAGATCATAATGGTTTATAACATTGTGTAATTTTGGGTGTACGTTATTATTTTTCACTGTCTGTATAGACTGCATTGTGCCCACCATGAGTAGACTAAGTTTTATCAGTCATCATATATATGTATCCCTTTACCCTTTTTGCCCACCAGCCAGCCCCCTTCCCCTCTGGTAACCACTGATCTGTTCTCTTTGCCCATGTATTTGTTTATCTTCCACATATAAGTGAAATCATGCAGTATTTGTCTTTGTCTGGCTTATTTTGCTTAACATCATACCCTCAAGGTCCATCCATGTTGGTGAAAATGGGGCAATTTTGTCTTTTTTATGGCTGAGTAGTATTCCATTGTATATGCATACTGCATCATCTTTATCCATTCATCCGTAGAAGGGCACTTGGGTTGCTTCCATGTCTTAGCTATTATGAATAATCCTGCAGTAAACATAGGGATAAATCTCTTTGGATTGCTGATTTCAAGTTCTTTGGCTAAATACCCCATGGTGGGATAGCTGGATCATATGGTATTTCTATTTTTAATGTTTTGAGAAATTTCCGGACTGCTTTCCATAGTAGCTGCATCAGTTTGCATTCTCACCAGCAATGTATGAGGGTTCCCTTTTCTCCACATCCTCTCTAAAATTTGTTAATTTTTGTCTTGGTGATTATAGCCATTCTGACAGGTGTAAGGTGATATCTCATTTTAGTTTTGCTTTGCATTTCCCTAATGCTTAGTGATGTTGAACATCTTTTCATGTGTCTGTTGGTCATCTGTATATCTTCTTTGGAAAAATGTCTGTTCATATCATCTGTCCATTTTTTAAATTAAGATTATGATAGTTTACAACCTTGTGAGATTTCAGTTGTACATTATTGTTAGTCATGTTGTAGGTACACCCCTTCACCCTTTGTGCCCTCCCCCCACCCCCCTTCCCCCTGGTAACCACCGATCAGTTCTCTTTGTCTATATGTTACCTTCCACCTATGAGTGGAGTCATACAGAGTTCGTCTTTCTCTGTCTGGCTTATTTCACTTAACATAATACCCTCAAGGTCCGTCCACGTTGTTGTGAACGGGACAATTTTGTCCTTTTTTATGGCTGAGTAGTATTCCATTGTATATATATACCATATCTTCTTTATCCACTCATCAGTTGCTGGGCACTTAGGTTGGTTCCACATCTTGGCTATAGTAAATAATGCTGCAATGAACATGGGGGTGCATGGGACTTTTGGAATTGATGATTTCAGGTTCTTAGGATAGATAGTAGTGGGATGGCTGGGTCATAAGGTATTTCTATCTTTAACTTTTTGAGAAATCTCCATACTGTTTTCCATAGTGGCTGCACCAGTTTGCATTCCCACCAACAGTGTATGAGGGTTCCTTTTTCTCCACAACCTCTCCAACATTTGTTACTATTTGTTTTAGTTATTTTTGCCATTCTAATGGGTGTAAGGTGATATCTTAGCATAGTTTTGATTTGCATTTCCCTGATGCACAGTGATGATGAACATCTTTTCATGTGCCTATTGGCCATCTGTATATCTTCTTTGGAGAAATGTCTGTTCATGTCTCCTGCCCATTTTTTGATCGGGTTGTTTGATTTTTTGCTGTTGAGTTGTGTGAGTTCTTTATATATTATGGATATTAAGCCTTTGTCAGATGTATTACTTGCAAATATTTTTTCCCAGTTAGTGGGTTGTTTTTTTGTTTCAATCCTGTTTTCCTTTGCCTTGAAGAAGCTCTTTAGCCTGATGAAGTCCCATTTGTTTATTCTTTCTATTGTTTCCCTTCTCTGAGAAGACTTGGTGTCCGAAAAGATACTTTTAATACTGAGGTCAAAGAGTGTACTGCCTACATTTTCTTCTAGAAGCCTTATGGTTTCAGGTCTCAGCTTTAGGTCTTTGATCCATTTTGAGTTTATTTTGGTGAATGGTGAGAAAGAATGGTCAATTTTCATTGTTTTACATGTGGCTTTCCAGTTTTCCCAGCACCATTTGTTGAAAAGACTTTCTTTTCTTCATTGTATGCACTCAGCTCCTTTGTCGAAGATTAGCTGTCCATAGATGTGTGGTTTTATTTCTGGGCTTTCAGTTCTGTTCCATTGATCTGTGCACCTGTTTTTGTACCAGAACCATGCTGTTTTGATTACTGTAGCTTTGTAGTATGTTTTAAAGTCAGGGATTGGGATGCCTCCAGCTCTGTTCTTTTTTCTCAGGATTGCTTTAGCAATCCAGGGTCTTTTGTTGCCGCATATGAATTTTAGGATTCTTTGCTCTATTTCTGTAAAGAATGTCATTGGGATTCTGATTGGGATGGCGTTGAATCTGTAGATTGCTTTAGGTAGAATGGACATTTTAACTATGTTTATTCTTCCAATCCATGTACATGGAATACCTTTCCACGTCTTTATATCGTCATCCATTTCTATCAGAAAAGCCTTGTAATTTTCATTGTATAAGTCTTTCATTTCCTTAGTTAAAGTCACCCTGAGGTATTTTATTCTTTTTGTTGTGATTGTGAATGGTATTGTGTTCTTGAGATCTTTTTCTGTTAGTTCATTATTAGAGTATAGAAATGCTACTGATTTATGTAAATTGATTTTATACCCTGCAACTTTGCTGTAGTTGTTGATTACTTCTAACAGTTTTCCAATGGATTCTTTGGGGTTTTCTATATATAAGATCATGTCGTCTGCAAACAGCGAGAGTTTCACTTCTTCCCTCCCTATTTGGATTCCTTTTATTCCTTTTTCTTGCCTGATTGCTCTGGCCAGGACCTCCAGTACTATGTTAAATAAGAGTGGTGATAGAGGGCATCCTTGTCTCATTCCTATTTTCAGGGGGATGGCGGTTTTTGCCCATTGAGTATGATGTTGGCTGTGGGTTTGCCATATATGGCTTTTATTATGTTGAGGTAGTTCCCTTCTATCCCCATTTTGTTCAGAGTTTTTTTTTCTTTTTATCATAAATGGCTGTTAGATCTCGTCAAATGCTTTCTTTGCATCTATTGAGATGATCATGTGTTTTTTATTCCTCAGTTTGTTGATGTGCTGTATCACATTGATTTGCGGATGCTGAACCATCCCTGTCTCCCTGATGTGAATCCCACTTGATCATCATGTATGATCCTTTTGATGAATTGTTGAATTCGGGTTGCCAAAATTTTGTTGAGAATTTTTGCATTTATGTTCATCAGTGATATTGGCCTGTAGTTGTCCTTTTTCATGCTGTTCTTGTCAGGCTTTGGTATCAGAGTGATGTTGGCCTCGTAGAATGTGTTAGGAAGTGTTCCATCCTCCCTTGTTTTTTGGAATAGCTTGAAAAGGATAGGTATTAAGTCCTCTCTGAAAGTTTGGTAGAATTCCCCAGGAAAGTCATCTGGTCCTGGGGTTTTATTCTTTGGGATGCTTTTGATTGGTCTTCAATCTCTTTCCTTGTGATTGGTCTCTTCAAATTGTCTGCTTCTTCTTGACTAAGCTTTGGGAGATTGTAGGAGTACAAGAATTTATCCATTTCCTCTAGGTTATCCATTTTGCCGGCATATAGTTTTTCGTACTATTCTCTTATAATCTGTTGTATTTCTGCAGAGTCTGTTGTTATTTCTCCTCTTTCATTTCTGATTTTGTTTATTTGAGCTTTCTCCCTTTTTTTCTTTGTAAGTCTGGCTAGGGGTTTGTCAATTTTATTTATCTTCTCAAAGAACCAGCTCTTTGTTTCATTGATCCTTTCTACTGCCTTTTTTGTTTCAATAGCATTTATTTCTGCTCTGATTTTTATTACTTCTCTCCTTCTGCTGACTTTGGGCTTTGTTTGTTCTTCTTTCTCTAATTCAGTTAGGTGTAGTTTAAGATTGCTTCTTTGGGATTTTTCTTGTTTGTTAAGATGTGCCTGTATTGCGATGAATTTTCCTCTTAATACAGCTTCTGCTGTATCCCATGTGAGTTGGTATGGAATGTTATCATTTTCACTTGTCTCCAGGTATTTTTTGTTTTCTTCTTTAATTTCTTCAATGATCCATTGCTTGTTCAATAGCATATTGTTTAGTCTCCACATCCTTGTGCCTTTCTCAGCTTTTTTCTTGTAATTAATTTCTAGCTTTATAGCACTACGATTGGAGAAGATGCTTGTTATTTCAATTTTTTAAAATTTGTAGAGGCTTGCCTTGTTTCCCAACATATGGTCTATCCTTGAGAATGTTCCATGTGCACTTGAGAAGAATGTGTATTCTGCTGTTTTCAGATGGCATGTTCTATATATGTCTATTAAGTCCAACTGTTTTAGCTTTTTGTTTAGCTCTACTGTGTCTTTGTTGATTTTCTGTCTGGATGATCTGTCCATTGATGTGAGTGGGGTGTTGAGGTCCCCTACTATTATTGTGTTATTTTTGATATATTCTTTTAGGTTTGTTAATAGTTGCTTTATGAACTTTGGTGCTCCTGTGTTGGGTGCATAGATATTTATAAGTGTTATTTCTTCTTGATGAAGTGTCCCTTTGGTCATTATATATTGGCCCTCTATGTCTCTCTTACCTGCCTTATCTTGAAGTCTGTTTTGTCTGATACAAATATTGTGACACCTGTTTTCTTGTGTTTGCTATTAGCTTGGAGTATTGTATTCCACCCCTTCACTCTGAGCCTGTGTTTGTCCTTGGAGCTGAGGTATGTTTCCTGGAGGCAACAAATTGTTGGGTCTTGTTCTTTAATCCATTTTGCCACTCTGTGTCTTTTCATTGGACAGTTCAATCCGTTTACCTTGAGGGTGAGTATTGATGCTTGAGGGCTTAATGCTGTCATTCTGTTGCTTGTTTTCTGGTTTTCCTGTGTTTCCTTTTTTTCTTGTCCTGTATGTTTTAGCCTACCCACTGACTTCTGCAATTTCTTATGCTGAGTTTCTTAGATTTTTCCTTATTTATGTTGTGTCTTTGTTCTGTTTTTTAGTTTAGTGGCTACCCTGAAGTTTGTATTCAGAATCTCGTGCATAACACAGTCCATTTTCTGGTGGCCTCTTACTTACTTAGCCTAGACTGTTTCAGTCCCTTTCCTCCTCCCCTCCTAAATTATTATTTTCATCTCTTATTCCAACTTGTGTTGTGAGTTTGTAGTTAGAGTCATAAGATTGTCTTTGCTTTGGTGATTTACTTCCCTTTATCCTAATGCTATAGTTGAATATTTGCTATCCTATTCTGATTCTATTTGTCTCCTTACTCTGTGTTTTGTGACCCCTTTCTCCCTTTTTTCCTTTTTTCAGGTATGACAGCCTTCTTGAGGATGTCTTGTAGTGGAGGTCTTGTGACTACGAAGTCCCTTAGCTTTTGTTTGTCTGGAAAAGATTTAATTTCTCCCTCATAGCTGAAGGATATTTTTGCTGAACAGAGTATTCTTGGCTGAAGATTTTTATCCTTTAAGGTTTTGAATATGTCACTCCAATCTCTCCTAGCTTGTAAGGTTTCTGTAGAGAAATCCACTGAAAGTCTGAT
The DNA here is from genome assembly GCF_021613505.1 of Equus quagga. NCBI lineage: Eukaryota > Metazoa > Chordata > Mammalia > Perissodactyla > Equidae > Equus > Equus quagga. The sequence continues at coordinate 127,451 of NW_025794792.1, forward strand.
AGAGGTTCCTTTGTAGGTTATTTTCTTCTGCCTTGCTGCCCTGAGTATTCTTTCTTTGTCATTCATTTTTGCCATTTTTACTGCTATGTGCCTTGCAGTAGGTCTTTTTACATTGAGAAATCTAGGAGATCTGAAAGGTTCCTCCACACACACTTCTCTCTCAATCCGTAGATTTGGGAAGTTGTTCTCTAATATTTCGTTGAGCACACTTTCTGCTCCATTTTCCTTTTACATGCCCTCAGGAATTCTGATTACTCTTAAGTTGCATTTTCTCATTGAGTCAGTTATTTCTCGGAGATTTTCTTCAGTTTTTTAAAATTCTTGGTTCTCTTTCTTCCTCTGTCTGGAGCCATTCAGCCTATCTTCAATTATGCTAATTTGCTCCTCTATGGTGTCTACACGGGCATTCAGGAATTCATATTCTGTTTTATCTGATCCATTTTATTTTTCATCTCTAGTGTTTCTCATTGATTCTTATTTATAGTTTCAATCTCTTTTGTGAAGTAACTCCAGAACTCGTTGAGCTGTTTCTCCATATTTCCCTTTACCTCATTGAGTATTTTGATGATAGCTATTTTGAACTCATCTTCACTTAGTTTACCTATTTCCAAGTCCTCAGGACATACTTCTGTATTTTTATTGTTTTCCTTTTGGTCTGGAGCGTTTATAAATTGTTGGATGGTAGAGGAGCGGTTTTTGCACATGATGCTATTATTCAGTTGCAATTACAGTCTGTCGCCACTAGATGGGGGTTGATAGCCCTGTGTTCTGAGCCCTCCACCTTCAGGGGTGATGGTGGTGTGCAGGGCCAGATGGGGGAGGAGGGGCACTTTCTCTTGCAAGCCAACCTGGATTCGGATCAGCTCTCGCTTTCTGGTCTCCCGGGGCCCTGGCTTGATGGGGTCCCCCCAAACGAAAGCTTCCCCCATTAGAGGGTTTCCACTGCAAGGGCAGTGGGAGTCCTGGACAATCCCATGGATGTGAGGCCCTTCCCCTGCTCCTTCCCTCACCTGCGGCAGTGATCCCAGTCTCTAGGGGAGGGAGCAAAGATCTCTCTTACCCTGTTCCAGCTCCTCCGAGGGCGGCTCCAGCCTCTCCGCCCTCCGTCATTTGGCTGCTGTGGGTCTCTGACGATTTCTGTTATTAGGATTTTTTTTTTTTGGTTGGAAAGCAGTTGCTCTTTTTGGTTGTAATTTGGAGGGGAGAGAGTCCCAGGTGAGCTCATGCCGCCATGTTGCTGACATCACCAGACTGCTCTTGCTTTTGATTCTCCTTTTTGTATCTGGATCACAGACATGTATTTCCTTGGATTTTAAAAAATTGCAGTAATTTTTCAATTCAGCATTTCTAAAGGCTTTCAGTGAGAAGAATTCTATGTTAGCTTAGAGAGAATTGTTTCAAAAATCCAGAAAAGTATACTTTCATGAAGGACAACACCCATAGAGAGAGGTGCACAAGTCATAAGTGTACTGGATTTTCACAAAATAGTCATTGGGATAAGCAACACTCACATCAAGGAAAAACATTTCCAGCAAGTGGGAAACACTCTTGAATCCTATTCAGTCATAAACCAACTCCCCTCCCGAAAATAATCATTATCTTGATCTTTAACACCATAGATGAGTTCTGTCAGGTTTTGATAGAATAGAATTATATAGTGGATATCCCTCTATCTCATTCTCTCACCCAACATTATGTCACAGGTTCTTACCCCTGTTGCTGTGTGACTGTAGTTTATTCACTCTCATGGTTATAAGGTGTTCCATTATATGAATAGATCACTTTTCTTGTCCTCCACTGTTCACAGGCATTTGTGTTATGTCTGGATTTTACAAATAGCACTGCTGTAAATAACTTTTTCATGTATTTGGCACACATGTGGATCATGCCTATTGGGTACATAACTAGGAGTAGAAATGCTAGGTCATATGGTGACAGAATGTTTGGCTTTAGTAGGTACCACCAAACTATTTTTCTAAATATTTTAATCAGTTTACTCTCCCACTAGCAATATATGAGACATACAATTAATCCAAATTCTTGCCAACAATTGATTTTGTCTGATTTTTCATTTTAGCCATTCAGGAAGGTGTGGAGTGATGTCACATTATGGTTTAACTTGAATTTCCCCTCTGAATAAAACTGTTGAGCAATTTTTCATAAATTTATTAGCCATGTAAATATCCTCAATAGGATGAGGAACTGGTCTAATTGTTAGTGACTGAATGAGGCTCTGGTAATATGCCAGCATCTTTTAACTGTTATGATCCTTTTACTATAAGGGATCTGTGGTCAAAGACCAGAGGGTGGCCCGTGGTATAATAAAAAAATATTTGGTTTTTGTCCTTGGTTCCTGGTTCAGGGCTTCCCAAACACTTGGAATCTGCTGAGTGATGAGTATCTTAGGGATGCTAATGAGATGACTCTTGGCTGAGGGATCCTAGATAGCTTCAGGGTGGGGGCTGGATTCTGAAAGACCAAGCCATGATTAGAAGGTTGGAACTTTCAGCCTTACTCCTCAGACCCTAGGGAGAGGGGCTGGAGGTTGAGTTCAATCACCAATGGCCAATGATTTAATCAATCATGCCGACATAATGAAAATTCTATAAAAAATGACAGAATTCAGAAAGCTTATGAATTGGTGAACACATCCACATGCTGGGAGGGTAGCTCACTCCAACTCCACAGTGACAGAGGGTCCTGTACTTGGGACTCTTCCAGACTTTGACCTATGTACCTCTTCATCTAGCTGCTCACTTGTATCCTTGATAGTAAACTGTAATAGTAAGCATAGCATTTTCCTGAGTTCCATGAGCGTCTAGCAAATTATCAAACTTGAGTGGAACTCAACTTTGTAGCTAAGTCAGACAGATGTGCAGGCAACATGGGGAGCTGATACTTGAGACTTGTGTCTGAAGTGAGGGCAGTCTTCTGGGACTGAGCCCTTAACCTGTGGGGTCTGATGCTAACTCCAGGTAGTTAGGGCCAGAATTGAGTTGAATTGCAGGACATCCACATGGTGTCTGAGAATCAGAGAATTGGTTGGGTGGAGGAAAACAATTCCTCACCATCCCACAAAGAAATTCAGAGTAAGAGTAAGCAAGTAAACCTCTACCTTGGATGTCATTTATTAGTCACCTGTTCTTCCACCCAAACCTGAGTGCCTACAAAGTACCAGATGGAGTTCCAACCTCAGATCATTGCTGAAATCTGTCATTCTTTTTCCATCCTTTGC